>NW_019385508.1:2946-51850 GCF_000671375.1 Centruroides sculpturatus | reverse complement strand
ATAAATTGGATAAAGATTAAAAAAAAAAACAATTAAGAAAACGCCGAAAGTGGGTACATCAAGCATTACAGAAATATAAACAGAATGAAAGTTTCATACCCTTTATTCAAAAATGAGATGACGAATCTATATTTTTTGAATATTTCCGAAAATGTTGGGACATTCGAAAATGATTGATCCAACATGCATTTCATATTTTTTCAAACAAAACAAGTAAAATTTTTCATTTTGTACTCAATGACCATGTATTTCGAATGAAATAAATCAAGCAGAACAGGGTGTTGATGCACTCTTTCAATTAAATGTTCGTCATCCATTGGAAATCAAACTTTACCGTCAGTGAAAGTATCGTTTTTGTCAAATATACTTTCACGGTACGGTCACGCCACTGCCACTGCACATCACTGTGAGGGACCAGTCTGGACAGAGTGGTTTAAAACTCGGTGAACGATTTTCCACAGGCAAAAATTCACTGCACTGTGCCGGCACGTCACCGTTGTGTTTAAATAGATCTTAAATGTCTTGTAAGGAGGCATATTTTTGACAGATAGTTCACAAGTTGCATTGCCTAATACTTCCCACACTTAATCTGTTATGTTTTAAAATATTTAATAATATTTTCTTTCAACTTTCGTACAGTGAAAATGTGTTTTTTAACATATTGAGAAAAAATGATGATTTTTGAAACATTACCATTACATCGAAGGGTTTTACCAACGTCAGGGCTTTATCTATAGGTCTTGCAGCACGTATTGCAAATGTAGTTGAAATGTGCGTTACGGAAGAAGAATAAGACACGTAAGTTTTTCTGATATTACGACCACTGATGGCGATGTCTACCTAATGAATAAAATCAAATTATCGAAATATTAATTCAAACTATACAATTGCTGTGTATAAATTTATTACCTGATCTACGAATACTGGAATTTTATACCTAAAATGACAGAAATAAAATCAATTTAACACATCTAATATGGGTTACGTATACTGTATAAAAACATATACCTAGTATGAAGAACATTTGTTAATATGTCAATATATCTCCGAATAAATGATTCATTCTTTTTCCTAAAATCTTTCTGAAAGAAGTCATGATTATTATATAATATCGAATTTATTTTTGTAAGTTTATTGTTTAAATTTCACTCTGAATGTTTAATAGTTCAAAACAGAGAGTTCTATCAAACTGCGAAACTTGTATTTTGACGATCTTCGATATCATAATGATTAATTTTACTTTTTCACGTTAATTAACATCTTATTTGTTACGTTTTTTGTGATGCATAAACGAAGAGCAGTTTGAATCAAATTTATATAGCGTCGATGAACAAGTCGTCTTCATTTTCTGTATAAGCCTGTGCCCATAATTACTGTATTTGTTGAGAATAAAGCGTTACAATGAAGTAATGAGTATTTAGACAACACACATCATGATTATAACAAACAATTTAATTAAATAAATAAACTTACAAGAGAGGAATGTCTGGGCAAAGTACAACTAGGAAAGGAAAATTTTTAGATTTTTAGGTGTAAACAGTAGAAGAACATGAAGTCTCCTCGTGGCTGATAGAAAAAATATAAACTACCTTAACATTTTCTAATTACTTATTGTATATGTATCCAATTAATAATTTGGGAGGTATTACGCAAATACAATATTTTTTAAGGCGAGTTATGTCTGGCTGCAATTTCTCTTAATAGAAAGCCTCACCAATACATAAAATTTCTGCCGATGCTTTGCTTGCATCTCGGAAGTTGATAGCTAATCCTTTTTAGCTTGTTTCACAGATATGCCAGGCTTCAGCGTACATAGGTGCTTTTTGTCGCGAACAATTGATTGAACGGAACCGAGTCACATTGATACAAATAATTCGTGACAAAAAGCACCTTTGGTACGCTGAAGCTTGGCATATTTGCGAAACAAGCCAAAAAGGATTAGCTATCAACTTTTGAGATGCAAGCAAAGTATCAACAGCCTGGCAAGCAAGTATATTATAAGCGTCAAGAACGACGGCAAAGCGGCAACTTACTTAAGGGCAGAAATCTTAAGCTAATGTATTTGCTCAACACATTGTATATGTTTGGTATTTTATGTCTGTTTGTATTTTTATTTTTATTTTTACTGTTATTTTATATTTTAAACGTCATATTTTTCACGTTATAATAGCTACTGTGGTTATATAATAAAAACCTTTATGTAGAGATGGCGCTCTTTATTCCCGTAGAATATCCTTTTAAAAAACGTTCCAAAACGCTTGTATTGTTAATTCAAGTTTAAAGTTCGGGGTTCGATTTTTTCTGTTTTTTCTGTTTATTCTTGATAAAGGTCATTGAATATGACCAAAAACGTTAGAATTTAATAAATACGGCTGCATATTTAAAGGTTTTTTGAGTGTGTTTAGTTAGTAAGAAATTGCAGTCTAAGATGAGTTTTATCATAAATTTTTTTTTAAATTACTAATTTATTTTTTTCCATCGGAATTTTTCGGGATGGTTACAGTAGCTGTTGAGCAAAATTTTACAGATAATGAACAAGTCTATCTCTCTTGTTGATCGAAAATAATAATATAGATATATCTATTTATAATACTTTCCAGTAGTAAATGGAAAATTTACTGTTACAGGAGCCAAAATTCATCGTATGTACTACTACGAAATACCTAAGAATTTTAGATAAATTTGTAAGAAAGCCATAATTTGGCATATGAAAAGTGGATTTCACGTATTAATGTTTCATACATAGAGATCGAGAAATGGGTATAATGTCATTTAAAATATAATGTAAAGTACAATAAAATTAAGATACAGTAGAGCATCGATTATCCGACTCAATTAGAGACTGGAGTTGGTCAGATAACTGAAAAAACGAATAACCGAAAAACATGAAAAAATACATTATTAGTATAATATATTAGTATGTCCTATGTAATTAGTGTATTAGTATATCGCATGTAGGCCCACCAGTGGCCGAGTGGTCTCCGTTGCCGCTCATAGCGGTGGTGACTGGACCCTAAACACTGGGAAGTTCGGTCGTGGGTTCGTGCCGCGATCGGACAGGCTGGCTGCTTGGAGTTTTCCGGGTTTTCTCCTTGCCAATAACGACTAAATAGGAGGCCAGTTCCCCATAAAAGTCCTCCCGGAAAATATTCTTTACCCGCGCGCGCGTGACAAATCATTCAAGGAAAAAGGCAATGGCAAACCACTTCCTCAACTCTTGCCAAGAAAACTACATGGACAAGGAAAGACTTGTCCATGCAGTCATCAGGAGTCGACGACGACTTGATGGAACTTAACAATAAAATATCGCATGTAATTAGTATATCGCTATTAACCTACTTCGCGTTGAATTTTCATCGATGTTAAGCTTAACAAAATTTTTTTTTAAAGTAATAATCGCCGCTATTGTATCGTTAAAAATTAGATAATTAAGTCTTGTTTAAATACTGGCTTTCTTTCATGATCGAGCCAGTGTTGCCAGCTAAATCACGTATAAATAATAATAAAGTAGCCAAGACATAGCGAAATATCGTTGCGCATCATCGCTACCGGACATTTGAATTTCCGACTATAACGCGGTCGGTTAACGGATGTGACGGTTGATCGGAGGTCGGATAATCGATGCTCTACTGTATTTTCAAACTTTATTTTTTAATTTTAAACATGCTTATTTATATTGTATTTTATGTACTACATTACACAGAAACAATGTTACATTATTTTAAATTGTCAAACAATAGAACAATTAGACGTTACATTTATTTATACTTACGAAATCTGTACCAACTATTATTATCTTTGGTATTAATGATTTGTTTTCAGTTATTTTTGTCGTATTGTACAGTTTACAGGAAATTATATTATAATCTTCGCACTGAAACATTTATTAAATAGAATAATTTAAGCAAACAAAATATTTAAATGTGTAAATAATATATAATTACAGTAATAATAACAAAAAGTGTGCTTAATAATGTTGTTCTTAATATCATTGACAAAAGTAAGCAGAAGTTGTTATAATGGAAGTTACTTTTGATGAAAGCAGTAGTCTACAAGTACAGGAAATCTATAATTCCGTCTGATCGAACAAAGAATTACAGGAAATATTTAAGGTAAGGTGTGGTTCAGCTATGTCGATCGATTTTAGCAATTTTCTTGTTTTCATTGTGGGTATGGCTGAAGGCGCGTTCACCATAAAACAATTTTATTTTGATGCCCGGAAGACGGAAAAGTTTACATTCACGTGTTCATAGTTAAAATTTTCCTTCAGAGCACATAACTGGAATTACTCCGAAATTTATAAACAGACTAAGTAAAAGATGCGTTAAGAATTTTGCAAAAATAGAAAACAATTCAAAACATTCCGTTAGAGAGAGCTTCACAAAAATCTACACGGTTGCACAATATTCTTAAAAACTACGAAATCTCACTTATTCATTCCCTAATTAGCATGCTTTGTAAATAGGTTATTACTGATTAAAAGAATATCGCACAATGTTTGACCTATTGCTATAGTCTAAAATTTCATAAAGATGATCTATGAGTTTACATCTGATTGAAATTAATTCTCAGCGTCGAATCGCACCTGCAATATCATCTTTTACGTGTACCGAAGATGCGACATTTTCAAACAATACAAGATAACTGAACGCTTGCGAAAAATTTCGAAGTACATTTTTATTTTGCAATTTTTGTTCTCATACTTTGTATGATCTGTAGGCATATTTTAGTGTTTTTTTAATTAACGGATACACCTACAAAGTACTCTGAATAGAAAAACTTTAATCACAGTTACTCCGTATATGTACAAATAACGTTGCCTGAATCGAATGCGGCTAAAGTGAGAGTCATTTTTAAAATTCGGATGTCATAAAGTATGAAACAAGTAATTGTTCAAAGGTAGGAAGGTACGAAAAACTGCTTAATCTCTGCTATTCTTCTTACCTTGTTTTTATACATTATAGCATTTTAGCATTATAAATTTGATTAAGCAGTTCTAAAATGTATAAAAACAGGGCATAGACATTTACTAGAAAATAAATTTATTTTTCTAGTAAATATGTATTTGGAAATAAATTAAATGAAAATTTTTGCATAAAAGATGAATTATAACTAAAAATTCATGTATAAAGTCTAATTGAAAATACGAAAGGTATTTCTAGTTTTTACTTTCTCTACTGACACAAAAATACGTTTGTTTTCAAACGATAAAACAGATAAAGAATTTAATAAAACTGCAGAGTGATCAAATTCAAAACTCGAAACTGAAATAACAATCATTTAAGTCTCAAATAGTTTGCTAAATCGACAAACTAATTGCTGAAATTTAAAAGTGGGTCATATACATGATCAAATATTTCACATCAAGTAGATTTCTATGTTTTTAACATGCAACGACATTGCATGATGTCGCATGCATTGCCACATTCGCGACAGAGCTCAAACAGATGCTAGACTTACTACAAGTGGGCAGTGCGAAATATGGCATGCGTATCAACGGAAAAAAAACGAAATGGATAAAAACTAGTAAAGACTCCGAGGCAGAGAATTCCCAAATCTCTGTAGATAGTGCTGGAAGAAGTAACCAAATTCAAATATCTTGGAGTCATTATATCAAGAGATGGTAGTTGTGACAAGGAAATCCGAACACGAATCCGAATGCCGAAATCAACCTTCTCTAATCTTCAGCGAACACTTGTGGATAAGAAACTAAGCCTGGAGATAAAGCTTAAAGTACTACGCTGCTACGTATGATCTGTTTTTCTGTATGGATGTGACACCTGGACCCTGAATAAGAGCACAAAAAAAAGATTGGCAGCACACGAGATGTAGTGCTACCGCCGCATGCTACGGATCAGCTGGACAAAACGGGTGGCTAATGCACGCGTGCTGGAACAAATCGGAGTGGGAGAGCGACAGCTGCTGGCTCCTATGGTAGCAAGACACAAAGCGAGGTACTGCGTTCATGCCATTTGGACCACCATCTCACTGTTTTCTGTCATACTGCAGGGCAGGATCCAAGGAACCCGTTCCCGAGGAAGATAGCGGAGGACCTACCTCCAAGATATAGCGGAGTGTACTAAAATTAAGAAGAATCAACTAATTCACGCTGCGAGAGATCAGGAGGAGTGGCGATCGATAGTTTGCAACCTCCGACTCGAAAAAGCTACATATAAGAGGAAAAACGTGCAATAATCATAAAAAGCAATACTGTTCAATAAATAGTGTTGGAACAAATAAATGTTTATTGTCGAAGGTACACATCTTGCGAATACACAATACATTTAAAATTGTTTTTTAGTTAAAAGTATTTTCGTAAGAATTCAGACAGTTGTAACTGGCTATACGATTGAACAGTAGTCTATGAGAGACTAAACGTATAAAAAATTTAAGTATCGTAAGTTACGAAACATTTAAATGAAAAAAATAGATTTCTTACTTTAACGATATACAACAACTTGAGACATGAGCTAGCTGCTTGTACTGATATCTTCAAAAAAGATTTTAAGAAAAACTCGCCTTACTTTGGATGTGTGATCGTGACAAATTTCAAGAAAAATAGTGACAAATTCTGACTCTGAAAAGTCCATGTGACCAGACACAAAGTGAGGATCGGTAGCTTTGTCACTGACGACAAATCGGCAAATTGAGAATGAAATAACTTAACAATGACATTTTGAAAATATGCAAATGTTGTTTAATGTTATAAACTGTAAACTACTAATAATTATGCAATAAAAATTTAAAGCATAAAATATTTAATCAGTTTTATTAAATAAATAATATTAATTACTTACAATTTTAACGTAACCTTTTTCTACTTGTACGAAAGAAGAATTATTAATACTTTCAGTGAATGCAAATCGCCGATCACCAGAATTATAAAAGAAAGTCACTTCAGCTGAATAAAGGGATTCTTCTTTCACTACATGCACAATGTATTCTTTCTGAATGAATTTGCTTAGAATAGATTCTGAAATTTACACAAATTTGATTTATTTGTAAAATTAACCAAAAGACGTAGAATATAAAATTTACATATTATATCAATATGACAATTTAAAAATATATATATATATCGTTTGTGTCCTTTATACTAACCTTTATTTTAGAACTTATTTGAATTAAAGTTTGTATAGATATTTTTCAGAGCCTGAATCGACACTAAGGTATAAGCAGCAAAAAGTATTGATTTATTTTTTATAAATTAATACATAAATATTTTTTTCTATTAAACTGTAATTGTCGCATACAAGGACTCGAATATTTTTCTTACTTAACAGCATTTTCGTAAATAACGCAGTTATTCTGTAATCAGGCTCCAGAACATAAGAAATGCTGATAAAAAATTACTAACAGATAAAAATTAATTATAATCTGTTTGTACTTTCGGAAAATCGACGCTCTACTGTATATATATTTTTATTACCTTTATTTAATTTGCTTTTTAATATCGTAATTATTGTAACCTTTTACATTCTCGATTAATTGCAGTAAGTTCTCTATTAGAATTTCCTTCTACATAATCACAATTTTTATAATTTACAATTAAATTATAAACAAAAAATTTCAGATATATCATACGGATCATGTTATAACTCCATTTTTCTAAAATATCTATCGCTTACAATTTCTATAACAAACGTAATATTAACTACCACATTGAGTAGTTGTTCAACATCTCTATCAAGTCTCATTTCTGCAGTAATGTAGTGTCTATTTTGTCTAAAAATGGTTATTTATATAAATATTGTAATATAATAAGGTCTCCATAACGTAGTAATAACGTCTAATGTAAAGAATAAAGACACATTGAAAAAATTCATACAAAAATCAGCTTTACTTTTTGTAAATTACAAATTTTAATAAAAATATCTAATTTTATATAGTAAGAAAAATGTAGATAAATACTTACTATCAAGGGAATTGTCTAATTGTTGATATGCACTATAAGTAATCAGTACAAAACTTAGCTCCAATTGAAGTATCATGTCGAATATTCTTCTATATGAAAAGAAATCAAAACCGTAAACAATCATATTATTTTTCCAAGATATAAATAAAAAAATAATGCATGGGACTGATTTCTTGGTTTTATTCTACAAGTTCAACGAACAACTTTTTTAAAAAATTGTTTTTAATAATGAATATAAAAAACTTATAAGATGTATAATGTGAATTTTTATCATTTACAGTAGAAGCTCCTTAGTCCAGCATACTCGAGAACAGAATAACAATATGTCAAGTGTTTCCCAAAGCCAATAGATTGGCGAAGTGCAGTTTGCGAAGTTTCTAAGCGTGTGTAACAAGAAAATGACAGGCATTTTCTGATACAAATTCCTCCCGGGAGATACATTACAACAAATGTTTAGATCTGCTATGTTGCCGGATTATTTCACGTTTTGTATTTTCCGAAGATTTAATAAGTGATTCGCAATCTGAATATATAAGATAAATTTGATCATTTTCCACCACGCTGCTACATTCTTTGTAATCAGTGTAAAAATTATACATTGAAAGACTACCTTCTTAAGATTAAGTGGAAATAACTATAAAAAGTTATTGAAAAAGATATTGCATAAAATCAGCGTTAACGATGATTCTTTTGCATATAATATTTTAAAGACATATACTGTGTATTGTGTATGTTTGATATAAAATACGAAAATCTAGCAAGAATAGTAGCATGCCAGAGAATAGTAAATTTATTCCGGATTATTGACAACTTTTCAGAAGATGCTGGGTTACCCAGTAATTCTATATTATCGGGTAGAGGAATTGAAGAACCTCTGTATGAAATTCTACATGAATGTACAGTGGAATACTGTATATACTCTATATGAACTAATTTTACATGTGTATAAAGTGGAAACTGATTAAATCGAATGGGAATAACTCGAAGGTCTTATTTTCGTTATCACCAAAAACAGGAAAACACGTGTGGTCAAACAAGCTAATTCGAAGTTTTGGAAGTTTAGTTTAAATGGAAATTTTTACAGTATGTTCATAAACTTTTTATAACTTTAATTTATGTAAAATAAATAATGTTCGTTTCTCAAATAAACTAAACAAAAACTTTGTGTAAAGCACGAAAACCACGTAGCAAAACAACGTCAACGTCATGACGTTGCATGTCATATAACATTGAAAAATGGCTAATGTTTTACACACAAGGTGTGTGACCTAGAAACTGTAACTTCCATTTGAACCTGGATTGTTTCAAACCTTTTTTCTTTCATTCCATTGGTGGTGGATTTCTTTAACTAGCTGATGTAACAAATAAATAGACTTTTGATATGTGAGAATTATGATATGAGAAGAGTCGTTTTTAAAGGAATTGGTGAAAAAGAACGATTTAAATTCAGTTAGAAAGTTAATATTTTAATAATTTTAACAGTTTATTAGAAAAGAGGATGTCTAATATTTTCATTTATAGAAAGGAAATTGTTTTCCTTTCCTACGGCCGACTCGCGAGATGATTCAAATGCGGCCTTCGCACACGTTACTTGGTAGTTTGAGGAAACCGCTATAAAAAGAGACATTTTCCCGCTATTCGGGACAGTTCATCGAAAGAACTAATTGCCATATAACTTACGGCAGTTCATCGAAGTTCCATAGTTGGTAATCCATCGAAAGAGGTTACCATACAGAAGTCGCCCATATTTTAAATAGTGCGAAGATGTTGATTTCAACCTTCTCCCACATCCCGAACGGAAAAACGATCAAAGACAAGAACAAACTTCATATTGTGAAGGTAGTATGAAATGTTAGATTGATGTAAACTCTTTCTCTCTCTCACTCGTATAGGTTGATTTAGATTAAGTTAGATAGTTGATTTTTCTTTCTATTAATATATCATTTGTTCTATTATTATTAATTTGTTCGATTAATTAAATGTTATTGCTACTGGTTTATAATAAGATCTCTTTAATGACTAATACCAATTCCTACGTCCACTCCACTTACCCGTGTTTTTCCCATTCGTAATTCCTCGTTTACGCGTGTTAATCCGCGCATCAAATACATTAACTGGTGTCAGGAAAACCACCTCCAGAAGATCTTCGGAACTCCTGGTGTAAATTAAGCACCTTAGAAAGTCATCAATTGACAGGGACATCGGATCTTAAAATCGTGTGCCGATTACGTGGTACACTAGCTCTGTCAACGTCGTACCCCCAGCTTATCTCACAGATAAAATTAAAAGAAAGTACTGTATCATATAAAATGTTTGTTTTTACAGCAAAATGTTATAAATATAGAATTGTTTTTTGTGATAAAAAATTTAAAAAACAGAAGAAATTCTAAGTGAGAAATATGACAATGAAGGTAATTGTTGTTTTTAATAAATTTACTTACGACTGAATGAACCAACCATTCGAAAACGCCATTCTCGGTAGGTTTTTTACTATTGGATAAAGCATTTTACAGTTTATAGAACACCTGTACATTGATATTCCAAAAGCAATTTTATTCAATATGATCAACTGAAATACTTTATGGATACTTTATTATCGATCCGCTGATCAATAATTAAGTATCCATTGATTTTTAACAATAATTCCATGAATCGAAGTTCGAAGTTTCTTCATTTAACCGATTTCAGTTAAATAGTATCTACTGTACAACTTTTCTAATAGATATGTTGTGTAATTATGTATAACTACCAAATTTTAAGCGTAATACTGTAAAAATACTCACACTTTGCTGAGGAGACCTCCAATAACCGAAATGTATTTCAGTGTAGCGTGTTCTAAGATAGTAACAACAAATTGATTTTCTATATGACAGCCCACGTACTTGTTGTCATAAAAGAAATATTAATGTTTACTTTTAACTAATCGAAAATTTTTGAAATTACATTCTAGAATTTTCATTATATTTTATTTAAAATGTTCGAAATAAAGAAATATTCTATTGATTTAATTGTTTGAGAAACAAGTTATAAAATTAAACATGCAGCCGTTTCTTTCTAATAAGTTTCATAAAATTCTAATATTAAAATCTGAAATTAAATTATCGATCGAAGCAGCGTAATTTTCTGCAGATCATTTTGTAGACACGAGATCGCAGTGTATAGTTATAAATACTTTTAAGAAAATACGTTCGCTTCAGAAAAGTATCTTTACTCAGATAAAATCTGACATCGGTATTATTCTAAATACACAATACTCCTGAGAAACAGATCAACTTCTTGAGAAAATAAGTCGATTCTNACGTAAAAATTCTCTAATTAGTCTGGAAACGGGGGACCTAATTCTTGCATTCTGTGAAAACGGGTAAGATTAGCTATAATGTAATTATCTTAATCTTCACTATCGTTACTTTTTGCCCAGCGAAGCGGGTCCTTGCAGCTAGATTCTAGATTACTTAGAAAAACAGTTTTATATATATATAAAAAAAATATATCACAAACAAATAAAAACCCAGCGAAGCGGGTTCTTGCAGCTAGTTTAAAATATAATGTAAAGTACAATAAAATTTAGATACAGTAGAGCATTGATTATCCGACTCAATTAGAGACTGGAGTTTGTCAGATAACTGAGAAAACGGATAACCGAAAAACATGAAAAAAAAACACTATTAGTATAGTATATTAGTATATCCCATGTAATTACTATATTAGTATAACGCTATTAACCTACTTCGCGTTGAATATTTATAGATGTTAAGCCTAACAAAAATTTTTTAAAATAATATTCGTCGCTATTGTATCGTTAAAAATTAGAAAATTAAGCCTCGTTTAAATACTGGCTCCCTTTCGTGGTCGAGCCATGTTGCCAGTTAAAACACGAAAAATACTATTAAAGTAGCCAAGACATAGCCAAATATGGTAGCGCCACATCACTAGCGGACATTTGAATTTCCGACTATAACGCGGTCGGTTAACCGATGTGACGGTTGATCGAAGGTCGGATAATCGATGCTCTAATGTATTTTCAAACTGAGTTACATGGAATTTTAAACATACTTATTTATATTGTATTTTATGTACTACATTACACAGAAACAATGTTACATTATTTTAAATTGTCAAACAATAGAATAATTAGAAGTTACATTTATTTATACTTACGAAATCTGTACCAACTCTAATTATTTCTGGTACTAATGATTTGTTTTCAGTTATTTTTGTCGAATTGTACGGTTTACAGGAAGTCATATTATGATTTTCGCACTGAAACATTTATTAAATAGAACAATTTAAGCAAACAAAATATTTAAATGTGTAAATAATATATAATTACAGTAATAATAACAACAAGTGTGCTTAATAATGTTGTTCTACATATCGTTGACAAAAGTGAGCAGAAGTTGTTATAATGGAAGTTACTTTTGATGAAAGCAGTAGTCTACAAGTACAGGAAAAATCTATAATTCCGTCTGATCGAACAAAGAATTACATTTAGTAGAAAGGAATAGAGGGCTATCCGTGATAAGCAACAGACTTTACCCTATTAGAAGTCGGAAAGAAGAGTTTAGGAAAGCAAGAAGAAAGAGCAAGAAGAAGAAGTAAAGGAGGATAGAAAAGTGTGAAGATAGAGCAACCAAGGCCCCCACGGGACCCGACGGGCGCCTGCATCCGGTCTTTTATTAACAAACAAACAAACCTATATACATAATGGGTAATAGTACCTTACAATACAATTTTGCCCGACAATTTAATTTTCCTTTAACAATATTTTAACAATAGCATAACAATTTGATTAACATTAGAATTTTTTATATTTACAATGTTTATCAGTAATTTGATACCACAACTTGTGGTTTTATGCAATGGATGTTAAACATATATACAATGATNGCAACATGACTCCCGGCGGGCCGCATGCGGCCCGCGGGCCTCATGTTGGCCACCCCTGCATTAAAGTCTCAAATAGTTTGCCAAATCGACAAACTAATTGCTGAATATTAAAAGTGGGTCATATACATGATCAAATATTTCACATTAAGTAAATTTCTATGTTATTAACATGCAACGACATTGCATGATGTCGCATGCATTGCCACATTCGTGACAGAGCTCCAACAGATGCTAAACTTACTCCAAGTGGGCAGTGCGAAAAATATGGCATGCGTATCAACAGAAAGAAAACGAAATGGATAAAAATTAGTAAAGACTCCGAGGCAGACAATTCCCAAATTTCTGTAGATAGCACTTTACTGTACTGGAAGAAGTAACCGAATTCAAATATCTTGGAGTGATTATAACAAGAGATGGTAGTTGTGACAAGGAAATCCGAACACGAATCCAAATGCCAAAATCAACCTTCTCTAATCTTCAGCGAACACTTGTGGATAAGAAACTAAGCCTGGAGATAAAGCTTAAGGTACTACGCTGCTACGTATGATCTGTCTTGCTGTACGGGTGCGACAACTGGACCCTGAATAAGGGCATGGAGAAAAAACTGGAGCATTCGAGATGTGGTGCTACCGCCGCATGCTACGAATCAGCTGGACAAAACGGGTGGCCAACGCACGCGTGCTGGAACTGATCGGAGTGGAATAGCGACAGCTGCTGGCTCCTATGGTTGCGGGACACAAAGCGAGGTACTGCGTTTATGCCATCCGGACAACCGTCTCACTGTTTTCTGTCATACTGCAGGGCAGGATCCAAGGAACCCGTTCCCGAGGAAGACAGCGGAGGACCTACCTCCAAAATATAGCGGAGTGTACTAAAATTAAGAAGAATTAACTAATTCACGCTGCAAGAGATCAGGAGGAGTGGCGATCGATTGTTAGCAACCCCCGACTCGAAGAAGCTACATATAAGAGGAAGAACGTGCAATAATCATTAAAAGCAATACTGTTCAATAAATAGTGTTGAAACAAATAAATGTTTATTGTCGAAGGTACACATCTTGCAATACACAATACATTTAAAATTGGTTTTTAATTACAAGTATTTTCGTAAGAATTCAGACAGTTGTGACTGGCTATACGATTGAACAGTAGTCTATGAGAGACTAAACGTATAAAAAATTTAAGTATCGTAAGTTACGAAACATTTAAATAAAAAAAATAGATTTCTTACTTTAACGATATAGAACAACTTGAGACATGAGCTAGCTGCTTGTACGGATACCTTCAAAAAAATTTTTAAGAAAAACTCGCCTTACTTTGGATGTGTGATCGTGACAAATGTCAAGAAAAATAGTGACAAATTCTGACTCTGAAAATTCCATGTGACCAGAGACAAAGTGAGGATTGGTAGCTTTGTCACTGACGACAAATTTGCAAATTGAGAATGAAATAACTTAACAATGACATTTTAAAAATATGCAAAAGTTGTTTAATGTTATAAACTGTAAACTACTAATAATTATGCAATAAAAATTTAAAGCATAAAATATTTAATCAGTTCAATTAAATAAATAATATTAATTACTTACAATTTTTACGTAACTTTTTTCTACTTCTACGAACGAAGAATTATTAATACTTTCAGTAAATGCAAATCGCCGATCACCAGAATTATAAAAGAAAGTCACTTCANTGGACCCTGAATAAGGGCATGGAGAAAAAACTGGAGCATTCGAGATGTGGTGCTACCGCCGCATGCTACGAATCAGCTGGACAAAACGGGTGGCCAACGCACGCGTGCTGGAACTGATCGGAGTGGAATAGCGACAGCTGCTGGCTCCTATGGTTGCGGGACACAAAGCGAGGTACTGCGTTTATGCCATCCGGACAACCGTCTCACTGTTTTCTGTCATACTGCAGGGCAGGATCCAAGGAACCCGTTCCCGAGGAAGACAGCGGAGGACCTACCTCCAAAATATAGCGGAGTGTACTAAAATTAAGAAGAATTAACTAATTCACGCTGCAAGAGATCAGGAGGAGTGGCGATCGATTGTTAGCAACCCCCGACTCGAAGAAGCTACATATAAGAGGAAGAACGTGCAATAATCATTAAAAGCAATACTGTTCAATAAATAGTGTTGAAACAAATAAATGTTTATTGTCGAAGGTACACATCTTGCAATACACAATACATTTAAAATTGGTTTTTAATTACAAGTATTTTCGTAAGAATTCAGACAGTTGTGACTGGCTATACGATTGAACAGTAGTCTATGAGAGACTAAACGTATAAAAAATTTAAGTATCGTAAGTTACGAAACATTTAAATAAAAAAAATAGATTTCTTACTTTAACGATATAGAACAACTTGAGACATGAGCTAGCTGCTTGTACGGATACCTTCAAAAAAATTTTTAAGAAAAACTCGCCTTACTTTGGATGTGTGATCGTGACAAATGTCAAGAAAAATAGTGACAAATTCTGACTCTGAAAATTCCATGTGACCAGAGACAAAGTGAGGATTGGTAGCTTTGTCACTGACGACAAATTTGCAAATTGAGAATGAAATAACTTAACAATGACATTTTAAAAATATGCAAAAGTTGTTTAATGTTATAAACTGTAAACTACTAATAATTATGCAATAAAAATTTAAAGCATAAAATATTTAATCAGTTCAATTAAATAAATAATATTAATTACTTACAATTTTTACGTAACTTTTTTCTACTTCTACGAACGAGGAATTATTAATACTTTCAGTAAATGCAAATCGCCGATCACCAGAATTATAAAAGAAAGTCACTTCAGCTAAATAAACCGATTCCTCTTTCACCACATGCTCAATGTATTCTTTCTGAATGAATTTGCTTAGAATAGATTCTGAAATTTACACAAATTTGATTTATTTGTAAAATTAACTAAAAGACGTAGAATATATTTATATATATCAATATGTATATAAAAATATATCGTTTGTGTCCTTTATACTAACCTTTATTTTAGAACTTATTTGAATTAAAGTTTGTATGTATATTTCTCAGAGCCTGAATCGACACTAAGGTATAAGCAGCAAAAAGCATTGATTTATTTTTTTATAAATTAATACATAAATATTTTTTCATTAAACTGTAATTGTGGCATACAACGACTCGAATATTTTTCTTACTTAACAGCATTTTCGTAAATAACGCAGTTATTCTGTAATCAAGCTCCAGAGCATGAAAATTGCTGATAAAAAATTACTAACAGATAAAAATTAATTATAATCTGTCGGTACTATCTGTTACTATAAAATACTTACCGAATAGCTCAACATAACATAAAACCTTTACAGTAATATACTATATCTAGTATTTGAATATATATGAACAATCAAACTCTTAATATTAATATATCTGATCAGAATAAAAATAATTATTTTATATGAACAGTACTAAAGTCAATAATAATACGTAAATAATTCACTAATATTAATTTTTAGTTCATGTTCATTAATTAAATATATAAAAAAGAGTACAACATAAATTTTTCAAATGATAGAACAGATCAAGAATCTAATAANGACGTTATTACTACGTTATGGATATCTTATTATATTACAATATTTATATAAATAACAATTTTTAGATAAAATAGACACTTAATTATTGCAGAAATGAGACTTGATATAGATGTTGAACAACTACTGAATGTGGTAGTTAATATTGCGTTTGTTACATAAATTGTAAGCAACAGATATTTCAGAAAAGTGGAGTTCTAACAAGATCCGTGTGATATATCTGAATTCTTTCGTTTATGAATTAATTGAAAATTATAAAAATTGTGATTATGTGGAAGGAAAATTCTAATAGAGAACTTATTGCAACTAATCGAAAATGTAATAAGTTACAATAATTACGATATTAAACAGCAAATTAAACAAAAGAAACAAATATATATTTGTTTCTTTTGTTTAATTTGCTGTTTAATATCGTAATTATTGTAACTTATTACATTTTCGATTAGTTGCAATAAGTTCTCTATTAGAATTTTCCTTCCACATAATCACAATTTTTATAATTTTCAATTAATTCATAAACGAAAGAATTCAGATATATCACACGGATCTTGTTAGAACTCCACTTTTCTGAAATATCTGTTGCTTACAATTTATGTAACAAACGCAATATTAACTACCACATTCAGTAGTTGTTCAACATCTATATCAAGTCTCATTTCTGCAATAATTAAGTGTCTATTTTATCTAAAAATTGTTATTTATATAAATATTGTAATATAATAAGATATCCATAACGTAGTAATAACGTCTGATGTAAAGAATAAAGACACATTTAAAAAATGCATACAAAAATCAGCTTTATTTTTTGTAAATTACCATTTTTAATAAAAATATCTAATTTTATATAGTAACAAAAATGTAGATAAATACTTACTATCAAGAGAATTTTGTAATTGTGGACGAGCACTATAAGTAATCAGTACAAAACTTAGCTCCAAATAAAGTATTATGTCGAATATTGCTCTATATGAAAAGAAATCAAAACCATAAACAATCATACTATTTTTCGAAGATATAAATTAAAAAAATAATTTATGGGACTATTTTCATGGTTTTATTCTACAAGTTCAACGAACAACTGTTTTATAAATTGTTCATAAAAATGGATATAAAATACGAAAATATGGCAAGAATAATAGTATGCTAGTGAATATTAAATATTTTTCCGTATATTGACAACTTTTTGGAAGATGCTGGGTTACCCAGTAATTCTATATTATCGGTTAGAGGAATTAAAGAACCTCTGTATAAAATTCTACATGAATGCACAGTGGAATAGTGTATATACTCTATATGCACTAATTTTACATGTGTATAAAGTGGAAAGTAATTAAATCGTGTTGGAACAACGCGAAGTCATTATTTACGTTATCACCAAGCACAAGGAAACACGTGTGGTCAAACAAGTTAACTCGAAGTTTAGAAAATGTTTAGTTTAAATGAAAATTTGTACAGTATGTTCATAAACTTTCCATAACTTTAATTTATATAAAATAAATAACGTTCGTTTATCGAATAAACTAAATAAAAACTTTGTATAAAGCATGAAAACCATGTAGCAAAATAATATCAACGTCATGACGCGCATGTCATATGACATCGGAAAATGGCTAATGTCTTACACACAAGGTGTGTGACCTAGAAACTGTAACTTCCATTTGAACCTGGATTGTTTCAAACATTTTTTACTTTCATTCTATTGGTGGTGGATTTCTTTAACTAGCTGATGTAACAAATAAATAGACTTTTAATATGTGAGAATCAGGATTTAAGAAGAGTCGTCTTTAAAGGAATTAGTGAAAAAGAACGATTAAAATTCAATTAGAAAATGAATATTTTAATAATTTTTACGATTTATTAGAAAAGCGGATGTCTAATACTTTCATTATAGAAAGGAAGTTGCTTTCCTTTCTTATGGCCGACTCGCGAGATGATTCAAATGCGACTTTTGCACACGTTACTTGGCCGTTTGAGGAAGCCGCTATAAAAAGAGACATTTTCCCGCCATTCGGGGAAGTTCATCAGAAGAAGTAATTGCCATATAACTTACGGCAGTTCATCGAAGTGCCATAGTGGGTAATCCATCGAAAGAGGTTACCATACAGAAGTTGTCCATATTTTAAATATTACGAAGTTGATTTTAACATTCTCCCATATCCCGAACGAAAAAACGATCGAAGACAAGAACTAACTTCATATTGTGAAGGTAGTATGAAATGTTAAATTGATGTGAACTCTCTCTCGCGCGCGTATAGGTTAATTTAGATTAAGTTAGATAGTTGATTTTTGTTTCTATGAATATATCATTTGTAATCTCCTTAATTATATTATTACTTTGTTGGATTAATTAAATGTTATTGCTACTGGTTTATAATAAGATCTCTTTAATGACTAAAATCCATTCCTAGTCCACTCCACTTACCCGTGTTCTTTCCATTCGTAATTTCTCGTTTACGCGTGTTAATCGGCGCATAAAATAGATTAACTAGTGTCAGGAAAACAACCTCCAGAAGATCTCCGGAATTTACAGAGCCATTTTATCGTGAAAATATCGAACAAATTTTTTTATTGAAGCGTTTATATTAAACTCAGGCATTGGCCGTTCTCTTTTAATAATGTTTTCTTTTTCATTATAAGATCTCGAGCCAAAACTTTTTAAAAATAAATTTTTAATATCGCAATTACATTCCGAATTGCTAGCCACGATATAAGGGCTAAAATTTAAAAAAATTATAAAAACTTACTTGGTGAAATAAAATGTGTGGTGGATATACATACCTGGTACAAAACCTTCTTCAATTGTATGAATATACTTTTAAAGAAAATTATAATTAAATATAACTTTGTAATGAAACGTACATGAAAATAACATAAAATATTCTTTACTCTTTAAATCTTAACCTCTTAGTCGAATAGCTCCCTACGAGTGGAATAGGAGACGGTGCTGCTAGGTGTGCTGTGTGTACTGTACATGCACGCGGGCTGCTAAATCCCGAGGGTGCCGATACCCTCGGGATTCGGCAATGTCAAATGCTTCTTTTGTCGCATCACTAATATACCTCAAAAGACACGACAGGGTTCTTATAAATTTTAAACGTTTCTCACCATAGCTGTAAAAGTCTAACTGTTAAACTTAATAGATTGTCCGTCTTTTGTTTTCTAACTAATTCGTTTTAGGACCAGGTGTTGTCCACGGAAATTTCCAAAATTTACAACTTTTCGGTCACTCTCGTCGAACAGGAAAAATTTCTGTCTTTATTACATCTAATACAGTATTTCGAAGAAATCAATCCCCAATGTACTCGGCTATAGATTGGTTCGGTTAAGCTTTTGTTTAAGTAATATTCCGGCTCTTTCATCAGAGTTTCGTTTATGTCCCCAATTCCCTAATCGCTTAATTATATAACTACTTCTTAAGTAGAAATAAGTCTAAACCAATTACTTTGTACTGGAATATTTCTAGTATCAGGAAAAAAGTGGAAAAACAAATTTTTATGACAAACAAATAAATAAATCGTAAATTTAAGGAAAATAAATTCTAGAGCCTTTTCTGTACCTCGTGCATCTCTCTCATTCATTAAATTTAATTGTAAATAATGCTACAAAAGTAACAGTTAATTTTTTTACATTATACAAAAATTGTACCTGTTTTTTCTACATCCCATTAAAGATGGGATGTACGAAATCGTAATATCACTAGTTTAACATCAAAATCCGTGAGTAATATAAAATTGGAAAGCGGATTAAATATATAAAATATTTTAATGGATTTTTTTTAAATTCCTGTCAACTATACAGAACTATCGTAAAAACATAGTAAATTCTTATCGGTTGGGTTAAGTTATAAATCTACTCGTTATTCACGTAATCGAAATAACTAGTGGACAGGCGACTAACAGCCCAGAACCGTTCCTTGATAGAATTGGAATCTTTATATGTGTGCAGCTTTCACCCAAAGTCGTAGGCTTTTACCGGCTAAACCGGGTGAGGTTGGTGCTCTGTAAAGCGCGTGCGCAAGTCTGGCTTTTCGTAATCTGAAAATACAGGAGATTCCATTCCGACATTAATATTCTAATATACAATAGCAATTTTTTTTCACGTGTAGTATAGAAATTTGTAATAAGATACATAATGCGGTTATAATAAAATATTGTGCGATTATTTTCATACAATTAAAATTAATGTTTATTTATTTTTTAGAGATTACGAGGGATGCGGTGCTTCCAACGCTTATAATGACGGCACGCCACTGATAGTGTCTACTGTACAACTTTTCTAATAGATATGTCGTGTAATTATATATAGAACTATCAAATTTTAAGTTTAATACTGTAAAAATACTCACACTTTGCTGAGGAAACCTCGAATAACTGAAATGTATTTCAATGTAGTGTGTTCTAAGACAGTAACAACAAATTGATTTTCTCTATGACAACCCACGTACTTGTTGTCATAAAAGTAATATTAATGCTTACTTTTAACTAATCGAACATTTTTGAAATTACATTCTAGAATTTCCATTATAATTTATTTAAAATGTTTGAAGAAAATTGAAAATTTTATTGATTTCTTTGTTTGAGAAACAAGTTATAAAATTAAACATGCAGCCGTTTCTTTTTAAAAAGTTTTATAAAATTCTAATATTAAAATTTGAAATTAAATTATCGATCAAAGCAGCGTAATTTTCAGCAGATCATTTTGTAGACACGAGATCGCAGTGTATAGTTATAAATACATTTAAGAAAATACGTTCGCTTCAGAAAACTATCTTTACTCAAATAGAATCTGACATCGGTATTATTCTAAATACAAAATATTCCAGAGAAACAGATCAACTTCTTGAGAGAATAATTCGATTCTTAAGATCCAATGAAATATTTTTCTTTATGAAGTAAATTCTTTCCCAAGAAAAACTGAGGTTACTACTAAGCCTCAGCGTTGCGTAGTTTTATTTCACCCGGTTTTTGGTCCATAGACTACCAACAAGTCCGGTTTATTTTATGTGCGCATCATTTGGGTACCGAATACTTTGTGCCATATTGCATCTCTAGACATGTACTCCTTCAGCCTTTCATGGTTTTGAAATACAGTTTGAAAGAAATGACTGTCTTTTTGTTATAACAAACTGGAACTTTCTTAAGATTGTAATTTTTGTTCGAATTACATTTTTTAAAATGCAGAATAATATTATTTTTTTAATCAAGTATTGTATTCTAAGCCTAGTTAAATTTAGAATACGCAGCTATACTGTCATTTACTGAAACGTTAACCGCAAATAAAACATACTCTTATAATTTGATTTTTCGAATGCAAATACCATTTAGTTTGTTATTTACAATTCCTTTTGAAAGTTATTCTCAGAGCTAAATTCACTATTGAATATGGCCATCATACTAACTCTCAAGGTGGAAAATGCTAAAGCAGAAGATTAAAAACTAGTTGTCTAAAACTACTATTTACTGTTAAAAACGTATAACTGTAGAATTAGTCGGTTGACATACGAAAGATTGATCTATAAAAGTAATATTTTCGTTGACACAATATAACAAACTATTTTATTTATTGCGTGTTTATAAATAGCAAAAATGTATTGGAAACCACTGAGTTTTAATAATTTTTACTGTCTTCGAATCTAAAATAATAAATTTGAAACTATTTTATATTGTATTCATTACATACACCTTCCAATTTCTTCCTTTTTATTCGTTTTCTGCTAGTTATAGCAAGTGCAGTTAGCTTCTTTTTTCTTTTTTCTCTATTGTGCGATGTTGTCTTTAGCCTCTTATAACTACCGTTTTTACTTCATTTGCCATTTTAATTTCCCTTTTCCCTCTTTTTTTCCTACAACCATTTCTTCCATAACTTTATCTCATAAGCCTTGTTATGGAATCATGGATCTCATCCAAGTAGCTTTTCGCTTGCTTATTACAAATATGCGTTATTTTTCACGCACTCTCTTTATTACTTCTTCGTTTCTTACCTTATCGCTCCATCTGACTTTCGCTATTTTTTCCACAGACACATCTGTAGCGTCTTTATTTTCCTAATATCATTTTGTCTAAAGGCCAAAGTTTCAGCACAATAGAGTAAAACTATCCACTTGCAGATTTGGCCAGCCTTTCTTTTCAATATTAATTTTTGGGTCCCACACAAAATTGTTTTCATTTTGTTAAATGCCACTTTCTCCATACCAATTCTCTTCTTCATTTTTTTAATTCTGCACTCAGAGTCAAACTAAGCAACCAGGCATCTAAAGTTTACATGTCGTTTTGTCATTATTTGTATTCATATTGACCTTACTTTACTTCTCACCGATCTATAGCACTTTGGATTTGTCAACATTAGTTTTGAGTTTGACAGATTTACATTCCTCCTCGAGGCCACTCAAGATTTTTTGGATTTTATCTTCGCACATTTTCAGAATTACACCAAACCTTAGGCACTGAATCTGTCTTTGGCACAGAATTCCAAAATCTTTCTGGGCAACGTTAGAGGTTCCATCTGTTGTCTTAATTAATTACCAATATTTTTATATTTTTAACTATTATATGATATGTAATACGAATATTTGGACACAGTATGTTCTTAATTGTAATTAACTAAATTGTCATAGGAATTAAACAATCTTTCGTTCTGATAGATCCAGGTCAACTCTCAAAGAACTCGAAGTATGCATATTTTTTTGACTGTTGTAACTGACGAAAAATATGACTGTGTCAAAAAATATACCAACTCAAATGACTTGAATTTCCAAAATTTTTTAAAAAATTAAAAAAATATATTATAACCACATAAAATAACTCTAGTCTCTAAATAAGTAATATAAAATAAGTAATATAAAAAAATTACGAATAACTTAACAAAATTTTTCTCAAAACATTCACATAATGCAACAAAATAACGTCATATATAGAATATCATGCAGCTGCCAACCGAATAACCAATACATAGGTGAAAGTTTGAATTTTAAAAATGAGACTAAAAGAACATTCACGTGCCATTAAATTTAATTATATTAATTTTGCCGCAGTCGTACATTGCAATAACGATAGTTGCGTAATCTCACTTAATAATCTAAAAATACTCAGAATAGAAAAATATAGTATAAAAAGGAAATTATACGAACATTTTTAAATCATAGAAATAAAAACTTTTAAAATAAACTTAAACAACGGTCTAACTATTAGTGACATGTGAACACTCCTCGTCTATAACATGTATCCAAATGTGATTTTATCTCGCCCCCGCCTTTTCAGTGGCCACATACTGGATAAGCTACACTGCTCTCCCATATAGATACAACTTCATTCTACAAATGCAACCGCATAATCAAAAATGATCCGAACTCTGCAACAATGCTAGTAAACTTATTGCCATGTCAATTACCCAACATACACTTTGATGTTAATTGTAACTAACTATCAACCATGTAAGTTATTTTTAAAAAAATTGTTAAAATATCATATGTATTATTACGCATAATGTAACTCAGTTGCCACCAAAGTGTTAGGATTGAAAACAAGTCATTAAGACCCGAACTACATTTTGTTTAATAAACTATACATAAATCAATCGTTCCTTATGTGATATGTTACTAAAGAAAAAAGCTGCTGGCTTCTAATTTTTTAAAGTCTGGGAAAATATGACGATCTGGCAAAAATGAACCACTACAGATTTTATATTTTTGAAATAAAAAAACACTGAAACGTCGAGAAATTTAAAAAAATTTAGGATTTTTTTTCTATATGTATAAATGTCAGGGTGTGGGTGTGTTCAGGGACACGATTTTTTTCACTCTGAAATTTTGTAAAGTGCTAGTATTATTTTCCCGACTTTTCCAAATATTATCGACACGACTGTGTGCCGGAAATAGCCGTTCCCTAACGGGTACTTTACGCGGATTCGCGTATGTGTGCCAGGCCTGGACTTTAAGCGTGCACCGAATTACATAATGACAAAGTTTGTCAAAAATAAATGAAATATTTAATAAAAGTTCTAGTAATAAACTTTATACAATATTTAGTAAAAAATCAAGTTACAATTTATTCAATGAAAATCAATATAAATCAACGAGACAACTCAAATCAATTTATTTTCTAACTTAATTCTATTTTCTTTTGGAATTCGACAAAAATCAAAGACTTAACTTATAAACAATAATTCTTATTAATTAAAGGTCCTAATCGTCACCACAATATACTAGGAACCTTTTTCCTCAACTCTCAAGACTTTTTCTAATCGTCGATCTACAAATCGAATAACTTCAAAATCGCCTTGAAACTATTTGATCCTATCGGACACCATTCTCGTTCACTGCTACGAAGCCCACCTCGTTAATCTTCACTTGAGATTCGGACTTTATAGTGTGAGGTTACGTCACAACTCTGAATGCGATCACTCCCCTCATTTACATACTTATTTGCTAACAATAAACTTTTTCTATTTGTTTGGGGGTCTATTTTCCGATAATGCTCGCTAACCTTTTACATTATTCTTTTTAACAATTTTCGGGATGTTTTTATTCTTTAAGGTTTAGCGAATCCCTAAGTTGTGTTTGTGGGGTGTCCCCCCTCTTCTCGGTTCGGACTTACTTTTTTCCGCTCGTGAGCGCAAGTGTGCGCGAGTTTTAACTACGGCGCTTTTCTCTCGTTGGTGAGTTGGTTTCTCTTCTATTTTCAAGTTTCTAAGGAGAATGGTCAGGAAACCTTCGTTTTAACGAAAGAAAAATAGAACAATAAGCAAAATAAAAAGTAACTAAAAATAACGCCGGACTTGGTTCCTTACAATTTGGCAGAGAGTTTTGGTTGTTAAAGTATTGACAATACTACATTTTCCTGGTTAAAAGTCAATGAGGTGGAAAGACGAAGTGATTTGTATGAAAAATCTTTACTATGATCGGACTAAATGACGATTTCCTTCTTAACTAGCATTCTCACTTTTTCATGATCTCTATTTATACACTCAAAATTCAGCAAGATGCCATTTTATAATAATTAAAAATATAAAAAGTTTTAAAATAAAATATCGTAAAATATAGAACTACACACGCAATATAAAATTATACCGAGAAAATTAAAAAACTCGTTGCAGAATTTTTTTATTTTTCAGGTCGGAATATTAAAACTTCATAAACATAGCAGTAATATAATTATTTTATTGGCTTAATGTGTTCAGTACAGATTAATAATTTAAAGTACATATTTTTAGTATCGATAATAAAATTATATACAGTCAAATCTTCAAATAATGGACATCTCTAATTAGTAGCAATTAAACATTTATTTGAAAAAGAAACGCATACAATTAAACATTAAGTAAGTAGTGCTCTTGCCAATCATAAAAAACAAAAGATAATGTATAACATATCTGTCCAAAGGACAGATATGTTATACATTATCTTTTGTCTCTTATGATTGGCAAGAGCTACTATGCAATGGTGCCCTGTGGTACAAGAGCTACTATGCAATGGTGCCCTGTGACATGCATTTGCAATGTTATGTGGTAATTGATGATATATATTTGTTTATATTCGAAAAATAATGCCTTCCGGGAGGACTTTTTAAGGATAACTGGCCCCTATTCAGGCGTTAAAGACGTGGAGAAAACCCGGAAAACTCCATGTGGCCAGCTGGTCTCGGCGAAAAGCGAACCCAAAACCGAACTTGCAGTCTATGAGCAAGACAAGCCTATTTCAGTCCACATGCCACATAGTAACCATGATCATTTCTAAAAACATTTTTACGTTATATTCGAAGTTTTAGATTTTATGATAAACAATTCAAATAACGAAACTGATGTGCTTAGATTAGATGCAAAGAAGCTTCTTCAAAAAATTATAACTCTTGATTATCCGGTTCTTTTGAAAATCTGTTATATATTTGCATTAAGCATTACACTGTATTGTTTAAGCAGTGCATTATACAGGTCTTCGTTGGAATTTCCTCACTAATAGAATTTTCACCAATTTTTTTTATATCTAAGTTTTAATTGTAGTTCTTCTGTAGTTATTTAGTGCTGATAAAATAACGTTAATAATAGGGTAACATCATAACTTATCAATTCTCGTTTCCAAATTTATAAAATTTTAACATACATCTACGTAACATTATATGATGGATATGTAAGGTGTCTATAAACATTCTCTTATTTTAATTAATTTATAGCCTGAATTATTAGATATATCGGAGTGCATCAGTTGTCAGCCGAAATAACGTTTTACTGAGCTTTTTCTAGAGTGTTCCTGGCTAGTTGGATGCAAATAGTACAATTACAATGAATTCATGATGTGGGCTTGCAACTCCCTGATTTAAACTACCGTTTTTACATAAACAATAAAAAGTTTATACCGTTTCCTTCATAGTTCATGCGCGAATGGCGAATGCAGATTAAAGATACCCACGCTGACCATCATTTAATCATACAAATTGTGTTAGTAAATTCAATACAACGTAAGTTTTATCTATCGTGAAGAAATCAACACGAGTTGAATGTGCACAGTAATGTGAACATCGAGAAAACAAAATCTGAACACTTTCTGCATTACAACAGTTATATAACTTAAGTTGGTTAAATTGTGATTAAATGCTTACTTCAGAACAACGTTCTTTCGTATATCTGTGTATTTTTTACAGGTTTTATGGAAAATTTATCATTTTGCATCCAGCTGTAGCTTTTAAGGCTTTAGATTACTAATTCACATTGAAACAAATCAAAGACTTAACTGAAAAAATATTTTAAACTCTGTTTTGTCACATTATACCAGTTATTGTTTTTCAAAATATGATATAATAATAAAGTAAATAAAAACTAGAAACTACTTTAACAAATACAGCATTATTACGAAAATTTTCAAATACGATAAAATATTAGTTAACAATATTAAGCTGCCTTACTCTGCATTTTCTTTTTTTAATCTTCTTTATCTTGTTTACTAGAATTTCTGTAAGAAATACAAAAAACGATATAATATATCCTGTAACTAATAAATAGAGTAGACTTATAATATCATCTACTTCCAGAGGATCATTATCTGTATCGATTTTATGGTCCTCATAGAACAAAATCTTTCTTGTGTTTTCTTCAACAAGGTCTCTGTTAATTTTCTCAGGTATTCCACTTTGTGCAATAACATTTACCCTGTTAAACATAAATATATACAATTAAATTTTTGTGCATATAGAGTACATTACTTGATTAATGCAATATATTAAAGTTATTTCAGTTACTTAAATTGTTCAAAACGTATTTTAATAATCATATTGTTAAATATTTAGTACTTTTCAGTTACATTATTTATTTAATAAACGAACTAAATAAAAAAGTTACTGGCAAACCGCGAGAATTACAGTAATCTATAAATTTAAAATATATAGTACTGTACTTCATATTAGTAATGCTCATTATTAAACATTTTAATAGTTTTTTTATTTTGTAAATGTTATGAAGAAATTATATTAAAAGCAAACGTATTTTCTTCTGTATTTCATAAAATTGAAATTTCATAAATTTTATGTATTGAGACTGCATTAACACAGTATAATCGCTAGATTTTTTTAGAAGAGCATACTTGCGAAGGCGTGAGTTTTTAAATCTGCTTTGTTTTTCAACAATATGCAATCTATATCATTATAAAAAGTTCTTAGTCGGGTAAACATGATAAAACTGGTTTTTAAGATGCATCACACTTTCCAACCGAATGAAACAATTAATTGACCAAAATCAATGCAACTTGAAATTTTGTCACGTGGAAAAAACTAGAAACTAAACAACACTATTTCCTGCGGGTGTGGCAAAATTTGTACTTCATTTCGGTAACACGCTAATTACGACATAGCTTTCAAATTAATTCCATTTAAATATATAACCCTGTAGGAGAGTATTCTTGGTAAATCTTGTTCATTCGATTATTATAAATTATTTGCTAAGTTTGTTAAGATCTAAGTAATAATATAGTTTTTCTAAAGTGTAAATTGAAATTCGTAACATTTAATTCATTGTAGCATATATCACTCTAGTTAACTTTCTATGTTGTTTTTTTCGCAGAATTTGAATAATTATGTCTTTAGTTAATGAAAAATGTTTAAGTGGTTTCTAAAATTTATATTGGTTCAAGTTAATGACCGACAATAAAATCGTTACTATAAAATATTTCGAAAGAAATAATTTGCATTAAATTAAAAATCAACTTGTGTTAATTAATAATTATCAGATATTGATTGCTTATTTGTGGAAAATTGCTTCCGGTTTCGTTCTCATATGTTAAACATTTCACCTTTGTGCTAAACAGTGCTATAAAAGGTTCACATTCCGGTCTAACAATAACAAAAAGCTTGCTATAATAACTGTTAAATTTGTAACTATTTACATTTATTGCACCTAAAAACAATTAACATAACAAAAATGCCGTTCTGTCGTCACGTGACAAAATATAAAATAAACACTACATATTACCAGATATATCAGAATAATGTGATAACATCATTAAGAAATGTGTGATTAATTTATTCGAAATCAACTAAAAATCAACGGCTGACGTTAATCTTTAGTTGAGTCTTTAAACAGACTTTAACTACCACAGTTTAGTGGCATTATCCACCGATAAATTGTGAGAAATAAAAAAAACACATTTTTTATACTTACGTTTTAGAGATTTCGTCAGCATAATTCACTTTGACTAAACTCATTTGTACGAATAGGAATTTCGTAAAAAGTATGTCTTCTGAGATGAAGACCTTTTCTGTTTGTTGTTTGGTCAAGCTTGATTCAATTTTTTGTCTACTCGCTAATAAGGCGTGAGTTCCACTCAGTACTTTTTCAATTTGTTTGTCCGAATCGAAAAAGTCAAACTTGTCACACTTTTGAACGTTTTCATTAAAGAAGTCGATCATTTCATTTTTTACTATTTCTGTCTTGAAACCCAGCTACAAATATATAAATAAATGAAATTCATGTAAATTATAATACACACTCAGCTTTGTTATTTTTAAAAATGCTAACCTGACGATTGCATCTTAATAACGTTTTAAAAATTATGTTTAAACATGTTTAATTATAATTAGTTTGAAAATATTTTAATCATGTTAAAGACGTTCTAACTGTATCCGGTATTTTTACAACAAATGTATCCACAGGTAATTTTGTATCTGTGGATACATTTGGTGTATTTATGACAAATACTTTTATAAATATAAAAATAATAAAAAAGAATTTTCTGTTTTACGAAAAATTAAAAAATACGTCCTTATTNAGTTAAAATTCTAAATGGTATTTTTTAAATTAAAAAGATTTGATACTATTTTTAAAAATTGATACAAACATTGGATGAACATCGATCAAAATAATGACATTCATCGTCGTCTGTAAAGAAAGTGATGTTATAACGTTCCGCTTTCACTGATTGAATCAATTCTTGAAATGTTTGAGGAATGGTTTCGGTTCCAGGATTAACCATGAAAGAAGGCAAAGTGCCGACGTATGCTGACGTCAGGACAAATGCAATCAGGATCCAACAGCCAACGAGAATACGAAACGTGGTGAAAATATAATTATTTATACTTGTGTCTGAAAAATTAAAATAATGGGAAATGGAAATTAATGGTTAAGTAGTTACAAGAATAAAAACATTTTAGTTTTAGTGTTTATCGATTTGTTATTAAATAGAAATACATGTTCAGGAAAAACTGAAAAAAATGTCAAATGTACAATCATAATTCACAGAAAATGATGTTAGTATTTCACCCGTGCACATTATTCTCGTTTAATATACAGTGTATAAAAATTCACGTCATTCACGGTATAATAATTCTTACCTTGTCGAACAAAGTTCCTGAATATAATCCAAAATAAGATGGTAAACTTTGGAATCTGCTTATTTTCATATACACTTTTTTTCTTCATTATTCCATACAAAGTTATCAAAACGACAAAGAAAGAGAAGAGAATACAAATCCAAATCTGAAATACAAAATTTTCACAATTATATTGTATTTTTAAAATATAAATGTTTTTTAATACAGCCAAACTTGCAATAACGATCATCTGTAAATAGTAGCGATTTGGCCAGGTATGTTTTTCTCTATATAAAATCACATTCAAACAAAAACCACTTCATAAAATGTTTTATATTTATTTCAGTGGCCTTTCTTGAGAGGTTCTGTATTATATTACTTGAAAAACTTTTAAAATTATAAAAATCTATATCATAGGCTTCATTGTTATCGTGAGAAAATGGAAATTTTCGTTTATCTTTTTATTATAGATTAGCTGTTACCCGCGGAATTTGCAATTTGATCAGTGGCGTGCCGTCATTAGAAGTGTTGGAAGCGCCGCTTCCTTCGTATTCTCTAAAAAAATAAATAAATATTAATTTTAATTATATGAAAATAATCGCAAAATATTTTATTATAACCGCATTATGTATCTTATTACAAATTTCTATACTACACGTGGAAAAAAAATTGCTTTTGTATATTAGAATATTAGTAGCGGAGTGAAATCTCCTGTATTTTCAGATTACGAAAAGCCAGATTTGCGCATGCGCTTTACAGAGCACCAACCTCACCCGGTTTAGCCGATGGAAGCCTACGACCTTGGGTGAAAGCTGCACACATATAAAGATTCCAATTCTATCAAGGACCGGTTCTTGGGCTGTTAGCCGCCTGCCCACTAAATATTTCGATTACGTGAATAACGAGTAGATTTATAACCTAACCCAACCGATAAGAATTTACTGGTATGTTTTTACGATAATTCCGTATAGTTGACAAAAGTTAAAAAATCCATTAAAATATTTGATATATTTATTCCGCTCTCCGATTTTATATTACTCGCGGATTTCGATGTTAAACCAGTGATATTACGATTTGGTACATCTTATCTTTAAGGGAATGTAAAAAAAAACGTGTACAATTCTTGTATAATGTAAAAAAATTAACTGTTACTTTAGTAGCATTATTTACAACTAAATTTAATGAATGAGAAGGATGCACGAGATACAGAAAAAGCTCTAGAATTTATTTTTCCTAAATTTACGATTTATGTAACTGTTGTCGTAAAAATTTGTCTTTCCACTTTTTTCCCGAGACTACAAATATTCGAGTACAAAGTAACTGGTTTCGACTTATTTCTACTTAAGAAGTAATTAAATAATTAATCGATTAGGGAATTGGGGACGTAAACAAAACCCTGAAGAAAAAGCCGTAATTTTACTTAAACAAAAGCCTAACCGGACCAATATCTAGCCGAATACAGTGGGACTGATTTCTTCGTAATATTAGATGTAATAAAGACAAAAATTTTTCCAGTTGAATGAAAGTGAGTAAAAGTTGTAAATTTTGGAAATTTCCGTGGACACCTGGTCTTAAAACGAATTACAGTAGTTAGAAAACAAATGACTTTTAAGTTTAACAAATTTAGATTTTTACAGCTATGATGAGAAACGTTTAAAATTTACAACAACCCTGTCGCGTCCTTTGAGATATACTAGTGATGAGACAAAAGAGACATTAACCGGTATCGGCACCCTCGGGATTTGGCAAGCATGCACCGCACCGCACACCTACCAAGACCGTCTCTGATTCCATCCACGAGCCACTGGTAGGGAGCAATTTTAACTAGGTGGATTGTTTTAATATTTAAAAAGTAAAGACTATTTTATGTTATTTTTATGTACGTTTCTTCACAAAACTATATTTATAATTTTCTTTAAAAGTATATTCATACAATTGAATATTTTGTACCAGGTATGTATAATTGTATATCATCACACATTTTATTTTAACAAGTAAGTTTTTATAATTTTATTTTTAATTTTAGCCCTTATATTATAGCTAGCAATTTAGAATGTAATTGTGATATCGAAAATTTATTTCAAAAAGTTTTGGCTCGAGACCATATAATGAAAAAGAAAAAATTTGTTCGACATTTTCATGATAAAATTTATGAAGATATAAAATGGCTTTGTGGATGCATAAAAATGCAAAATTTGTTTTGTTGGCCTTGCCTACTATTTTCAAATAAAATTAGTGTGTAGAATGAGATTGGCTTTGACGATTTAAATAATTTGAGTAAAGCTGGCAAAAGACACGAAAATCCTAAATCTCGCATCGATTCTTTCGTAAAATTGAAGCAATTTGGAAATCAAAATAGAATAGAATTTAACATTAGTACACAATATAAAATATATATTGAAAATTATAACAAGATAGTTACGGCTAATAGATATATTTTAATTAGTAGATGTTATCGAAGCGAGAATTGGCATTTAGAGGGCGTATAGAATCTATTAAATCTAATATAAGAGAGATAATTATATTGAACTTACTTATTTATTAAGTGAGTTAGATAATCTATTAATTAAAAATACATTTAGAGAAGTCTACGGTTTTTACTGGCTTATTGAACAAACGAATACGAATGGACCCTAGACCATTGCTGATTGCCCCTGGAAGTCGGCTTCTTATAAAAACACAGCTTCCCTATCATCAAATGTCACGGCACGCCACTGAATTTGATAGAAATAATCCTTCCTGGATACTTCAATAAGATTCTTAACATTAGTTGTTACTACAAAAACACAAATTCTAAAATAGTACAGTAGTAGAAGTTCTACAGGTTAAGCCTTAAACTTCTCCCTCGCTCCCGCGAAAGAATTTCAAAAAATCATTTCTTATTGTGCATTCTCATGACATACCCTAACTGTGTACCAAATTTCACATCTTTTATTTCAGCGGTTTGCTCTGGGCGATGATAAATCACTCAAAAGATGTAATTTTATACAGTAGACTCCCATAACAAGATAAATAAGTTTCGTGTTTTTATGAATTCTGTATTGTATGAGTCACTTAAATACATGAGCCAATCATAGCGCGGAACGTGTGCAGTTTAGAGACTACAGCTGTTTCACAGGTTTTCTTTCATAAAATTAATCGATTCTAGACTAATTTGACACAACATTTCCAAAACACGTACCGGTATAAATTTTCAGAAATAATCCATATAAACTATGTTACAACCAAGAATTGTAGGATTACTTCCCGGGTGTGCATCGTTCGACGACGCCATTGCATAATCTTGTTTTAATCGCAAAGCGGCGCATCCAACGGCAGGTGCGTGTTTTTTGATAACATATTTTTCTGTGGAAAATTCGCTAAAATTTGGAGACATCATTAATAAAAACGTAATTTTAATAGCCGTTGAATAATAAATGTTTTTAGTAAATCCAGTGCTCGTTTAAATATAACGGTTTGCGCAATATCTGCTATTAGTATAGATTCGACCAATCCTGTCGCTAACATGTCGGCGGTGATGTTTTACCATATTATACGAGTTTCTTTTAGCGTGTTTATGCGAATACGATCGCAATTTTTTCGCAGTTTAAACAAATCCGTATCATCTGAACCCGTTTTAGTGGAAAAACTACTGTATATCTCAAGTTCGGACACGGGCGCTGCGTATCTTGCCGACTACGCGACTGCGACGCGTGGTTACTATCTCGTGTCACACTTTCAAATTTACCTATTTATAAAATTAGCACGGGTTACATGAAAATACTTTTTATTCCAAAATTTTTATGATGCGATATCTTGTAGCTCCACAGAGCCAAATAAATGACACTACTAAACTTTTGTAGCTGGGTTCGAGTTTATGCTTTGCCAACGTTTTGGCCGTGGTTTTGTTTATTTTCTTTTAATATCTACCACGTTAATACGGATTATTTCCATATCTTTGTGATAGATAAAGCATAAATGTTTTTTAGGGAGGCATACTCTCTCTGGACAGATCGCTCACATGTTGCATTACGATATAATACCAGACAGTCAATCTCATATGTTTTAATAATTTTTTTAAATTTCAATTCGTACAATGAAAAATGTGTTTTTTAATATATAGAAAAAAAAATAATGATTTTTGAAACATTACCATTATATCGAAAGGTTTCGTCAAGATAAGAGTTTTATTTAGAGGTCTTGCAGCACGTATTGCAAATGTAGTTGGAATGTCAATTACGGAAGATGAATAAGACACGTAAGTTTTTCTGATAAGAAGACCATTAATGGCGATGTCTGCCTAATGAATAAAATTAAGTTATTGAAGTACTTATTAAAACTGTACAATTGCTGGATATAGATTTATTACCTTGTCCAGATATACTTGAATTTCATACCTGAAAGGACACAAGTAAAATAAATTTAACGCCTCTCGTAAGATTTACGTATAGTGTACAAAAAACATACCTAGTATGAAGAACATTTGTTAATAGGTGAATATATCTCATAACGAATGATTTTTTCTTATTCCAGAAATCTTTCTGAAAAAAAGATATAATAATTATATAATTTTAAATATATAATTCAAATTGGAAATTTCGTTGGACAACGCTTTATAAAAATTTTCAGTAATAATAAGAAGAAAAATTCTTATAATGCTTTCCAAAATTAAAACCTATATTAGCACTACAGGTTAAGTGTGTTGGATGAAATTTGCTTGTTTCGTCTAATTTTACAAGTTTTAAAACAAAAATTAGCTTAGAAAAATTTATCAGAAATACAAATAACGTTGAATCACACCAGAAATTATTGATGTGGAAAAGTATTTGGCCTTTTTGTCATTGTATTTTGCATTTGACTAACATAAAACAAACGAAAATACTCGTCTGTTAAAGTATTAATCTGCAGATCAACAACAGATATGCCGCATTTAAGAATGATAGTTTCCGGAAATAAATAAAAAAATTACTGTTACAGGAGCTAAAATTGACCAAAAGTACCACTTTACTTTTCTTAAAGAGTACAAGAACAGTCAATCATTTAGCGGAAGAGTAAGCCCTATAAGAAATGGAAGGGAGAGAAAAGAAATGTAAGACCGAGTGTGGAATAAAAGGAAATAGGAAAATATGAAAGAAGAGATGAGAGCTCATGGCAAATGCTTCAGTGGTTGCTTGAGTACAAGATGCTATACAGAGTTACAAAACAAGGTTACAGTATTAATCACATATCCGGCAATGATAAACGCGTAAATTTTTGTAGATGAGTACGTTGCAAACTGAATGGACAAAATGGAAAAAATATAAGAACTTATAAAAGCGAGATGACAAATGGCTAGTAAGCCAACAAATCCACCATGCTGATGCAGTCAATGAGCTGATGTTGCCGCAACCATTGTATTGAAAGTACCACTACAAAATAAATAAGAATTTTTTGTAAAATGTAAGGAAGACATAATTTGGCATATAAAAGTGGATTTGAGGTATTAATGTTTCATGCACGGAAGCCGAAGAATGCGTGCAATATCATTTAAAATATAATGTACTGTAAAGTACGAAAAAGTTTAGATATTTGCAAACTCAATTACACTGAATTTTAAACATACATACATTTTTATATTGTATTTCAACTACTACATTATACAGAGACAATGGTATATCATATTAAATTGTCAAATAAAAGAACAATTAGACGTTACAACTATTTATACTTACGAAATCTATAACAACATTTATTCTCTTTGGTATTAACGATTTCTTTTCAGTTATTTTTTCTTTTTTATTGTACATTGTACAGGAATTCATATAATAATTTTTGCACTGGAACATTTAATAAAAATAATTTAAGAAAACAAATAATTATATCTTATAATAATATATAACTAGACTAACAATAACAACAAGTGGTCTTAATAATATTGTATTTCATATCATTCGCGAAAGTGAGCTGGACTTGTTATAAAGGAAGTTACTTTTAATGAAAGCAAGAGTGTACAATTATGGGAAATCTCTAATTCCATCTGATCGATCAAAGTGTTACAGGAAATATTTAGGGTATGGTGTGTTTCTGCTATGTCGATCGCTTTCAACAATCTTCTTGTTTGGGCTGGTCGCGACTTTTGCTGAACTCGCGATGACCATAGAATGATTGTATTTTAATGCCTAGATAATGAAAAAAAATAAAGTTATAGAAATTGCCATAGTTCAATTTTTTTTTCAGAGCACACTATATGTGCAACTAATAACCGGATCTACTCCAAAATTTTCCAATACAAAGTTGCAAAGAATGTGGAAAGGATTTTGCAAAGATAGAAAAGAGTTCAAAACTTTTCGTTAGAGGGCGCATCACACAACTTTACATGATTGCGTAATATTTTTTAACACTACAAAATTTCATGTATTTTCCCTAATCGGCATGCATTCTAAATAAGTTATCACTGATTAAAAGAATATCGCACAATGTGTGATGATTGCTATAGTCTGAAATTTCATAATCATGATCTGTGAGTTTTTATTCGTTGCAAATTAATCGTGCAGTGAGGATTCGCACATGTAGTTTAATACTGTCTTTTATGTATACCAACGTTGTGACATTTTCAAATAATACACGAAAACTGAACCTTTGCAAAAAGTCTCCAACTACATTTTTATTATTCAATTTTTAGCCCCTCCGTCGTATGATCTGTACACAAATTTTAGTGTCAATTTTATTATACAATATAGCTATAAAGTACTCTGAATATAAAAACTTTAATCACGGAGACTCCGAATATGTGCAAACAATGTTCCATGATCGAATGAGGCTACAGTAACAGTCAGTTTTCAAAATGTCATGACATACAAGCATGAAACACAAGAAAAAATTTTAATTGAGTTATAATTGTTCAAAGGTAGGCAGGGATCTTTATGAAGTTCTTAAGTTTATAAGAACAGAAGCGAGACATTTACTACAAAATAATTTTATTTTTCTATACTGTAAAAAGTTCGAAATAAATTGATGAAAATGTTTGGATAGAAGATGAACTATAACTAAAAATTCATGTATAAGCTCTAATTTAGAAAAAAAATATGTCTAGTTCGCACTTTTTTGTACTGACACAGAAACACATTTAAATTTGTAAATGATAAATCAACAAAAGAATCTAATAACATTGCATAGTTATCAGTTTGGAAACCTAAAACTAGAATAACAAACATTCCAAGTCTGATATTGTTAGCCAAATCGAGAAATTAATTGCCGCAAGTTCGAAGTGAGGTGATGTAGTTGATCAAATATTCCATATTAAGTAGAATAGAAGGTTTATACGTACAATAATTACAAAAAGCAATACTAGTAAATAAATAGTGTTGCAATGAGTAAATATTAATTGAAAAAGAATTAAGCACCTTTCAAATACACTGTAGTGTACATTGTACATTTAAAATTCTTTTAGGTTACGAGACTTTTCATAAGATTTCAATTAGTTGTGAATGACGACACGATTGAACAGTAGTCTATGAGACACTAAACGTATAGAAAATGTAAGTATCGCAAATTACAGTTACAAAACATTTAAATGTACTTTCACTGCATCATTTTTACTTGAATTGGACAAACTAGTAGTTACGAAAAAAATTTCACCAGTGAGTGAGTGAATAAAACTGTTGAACAAAATTATTTGGTCAAGGTTTATTCTTTTACAACAGGCTGATTGTAAAGCGTTTCTTCTGCGATTTCTTTAAAGAAAGTCATACATATGTGAAGAATCTCCTGAGAATCTTTTCTCCTTGTCGAATTGTTTTAGTCTTATATTGCGTGAATTTAACTAATTTTCTAATTCAACAAAGTTAAGGCGTGAGATTATCGGTTTGAAAAATTCACAATTGTATCTGTTTTTTTTTTTTTTTTTTTTTTGCTTTGTGGTTTTAGGCCCCTAGCCGCTCTGAGAGCACAAATAGGCCAAAAACAACAACATCAAAAAGTGTTTATGGGCATTAAGTCTTCGTTACATCTAGTTCCAGTTTCCACCACACTAAATTTAAGCCTGTCTAATTTACGACATGAATAGAAAATGCTCTGTTGGTTTCGAAACTGTGAAAACCCGAAAATAAAAAAATAAATTGCTAAATTCAAATCTATTACAAAATACACTTTACAGCATTTTATATATAATTACAGATAAAAATAAGGTCATTCTAAGTTTTCATTAATATACTTAAATGAAAAAATTCATTTTTACTTCGATGAGTTATGGCAGCTTGAGACATAAGCTAGATGCTTGTAAGAGTATTTCCAGAGAAGACTTAGGAAAAACTCGCTTCACTTAGGTGTGTGTTCGTGACAAAACTCTCGAAATTCCATGTGAGCAGCCATAAAGTGAAGATCGATAGCTTTGTCACTGGCAACAGATTGGCAAATTGAAAATGTAATAAAATAACAACGTCATTTTGAAAATATGTAAAACTTGTTAATATTATAAACTGTAAACTATTAGTTATACAATAATTTTTTACTAACAATTACGCAATAAAAACTTAGAGTATAAAATGTTTAATCAGTTTAATTAAATAAATAATATCAATGACATACAATTTTAACGTAACTCTTTTCTATTTCTATGAAAGTAGACTTCTTAATTACTCGAGTAAATTGAAATCGCTGATTGCCAGATTTGTAGAAGAAAGTCACTTCAGGTTGATAAGCAGATTCCTCTTTTACAACATGCACGATGTATTCTTTCTGAATGAATGTATTTGGAATAGATTCTGAAATTTAAAAAAATTTTATTTATTTGTAAAATTAAACAAAAAAAAAAATGTAGAATATCTGTGTTATATAAATAAAATCTCGTTTGTGTCCTTTATACTAATCTTTGTTTTAAAACTTATGTACATTAAAGTTTGTATGGATATTTCTCAAACCCTGAATTGACACTGAAGTCTATACAGCCTGAAAACACTGATTTATTTTTTAAACATAAATTATTTTTTTTTATTAAACTGAAAATTGTTTCATACAAGGATTCGAATATTTTTTTTAACAGTATTTTCATAAAATTAATAATTTCATGTATTTTAAATTATTTAAATTGTGATAAAACCATATGATGCCAGGTACATACAATAGTTGTTAATAAAATACAATTGGTATTAGCATAAAAATGAACTGACCATGTACAAAATTTTGCATTGAAATTGCAAAAACTCTACTTTTATTACTGGATTTTATAAATTTTTTGCAAATAGATTTAACAGTTTTATCTTCAGCATGAATAAAATAAATTTTCTAACAGAAAATCTGAATCGAAACATATGTTAAAACAAAAATTTAGAAGTTGCTTAATTAAATGACGCAGTTTTCATTGAGGTAAACTCAATGAAAAAAGATACATGAAAAATAACCTTATTTGTGATGAATTTTTTTCTCCTTTAATGGTTATCAGTACAGACAAAAAAGAGGAGTCCCGATGGGAAGTCCCATGTCAGGACTGTTGTGTGTGCTTGTATTGAGAAAATTAAAAAAAGGTGCTCTTTCTGGTGTCTTGAATGACATTGTGTTTTTTAAAAGATATGTAGACGATGTTTTGGTAATTTCGAAAAATAACCAAAAAATCGATAAATTTATTAACAAGATAAACAACAACGATCACGAACAGAAGATTGCTGAAGATTAAACAGAAATGTTTTTCACGGATACATTTTTTTACATATTGACATTAAATCCAAAGAAGGACATTTGGCCACTAAGGTGTACGTAAAACCGACGCATAGCCCGCTGTACATTCTGTCCCGCTTGAATGATCCCTACCAATACAAAATGGCTGCTTTTCGTGCCCTTGTCCAAAGGGCTTTTTTCTATTGCCACAGCGTGGTGGATCGGCAAATAAAAATTAATAGAATATTATATATTGCCAGGTCACTAGGGTACAGAGCGGATATAATAACAACATCGATCAGAAATTACAAAATAAACAAAACTAAGGCTTAAAGCGGAGCTTTCGGCAAAATCGCAAAGTTTACCTATGATAGAAAGAAAAAAGCCATCATGAAGGAAATCTCAGCTGCAAAAAGTTCAAGTTAGTTTTTAAAAAAGCTGCTAACCTGTACATATTATTAAGGAACGACGAAGACACCATAGATAAAAAAAAAGAGTAAAAGTATACAAGATTTCATATGAGAATCTTGAACTAGACATTAGTAGAAATTACATTGGCGTCACTAATAGAATCTTAGGAGTCAGTTTAAAAGAACATAAATACAACATCAGCAAAGGATGTAATGCCAGAATACCATCGCAATTGACGCAAGTCGAGGGCTCAGTCGTCAAATGGGACTAAGCGAGTATTATTAAACCAATAAATTCACCGTCGTAGGCGATTTACGCAGAAAGAATGAAACATATAAAAGCAGATTGCACGATGCAAGCATTAATTCTAGAGATTCTGAAGGGTTGCCTTCAGCCTGGAAATACTTAATTAAACGATTGGAGAGCTTTTAATTTATTGCCTTGATTTTAGTATTTTTGCATATCTTTCAATTCATTGAATTTCATATAATGTAGAATATAATGTTTTTAATATTTAATTAACTTATGCATGTATTTATATACATATTTTGTTATTTATTTTATTTTTCTTTATACATGTATATGTATATTTCATTTGTTATTTCATTTTATTTGTATTTAAGTTTTTGTTCTATTTTGTTTATATTCCAATATTTTAGCCTGATGATGGCCTACAGATTTGGCTGAAAACGTTCGCTTTTTATTAAATTTTTCAACAAATTAAGGTGTAGCATTTTTTGACGCAGTATTCATATAATCGAGCTCAAAAAATCAAAAATTCCAACGAAAAATTATCAAAAGAATAAAATAATTATAATTTCGCACAAGTATCTGTTATGTATTTTTGAGATTCTGGACAGCATAGAGACATCGACATTGACAGAACAATTTTATTTAACAAGACCAACTGAAATATTTTATGAATGGTTTATTATTGATCAGCGATTAACTGTTGCACAGAATTTTGATTTTTACCAAAATTTTCATAAATCGAAGTCCGTAGTTTTTCTTATGACCGATTCCAGTTATATAGTATCATCTGTACAACTTTTATAATAGATATGTTTTATTATATATATAATTAGTAAACTTTTGGTATAATATTGTAAAAATACTCACATGATGCATAGGAAACCTCGAATAACTGAAATATATTTCAGTGTAGTGTGCTTTAAATATTTACTTCCAAGTTTTAAAGCATACTTACTTAAGAAAAAGTAAAAATTCTAATATTTAGGGAACGTATTTACATACACATAATAACTTAGAAGTAATTAAAGAATGATGAGTTGTAAGTTGACAAATAAAATAAGCAAATGTAGGATGACAAGAGTTCAGACAGTACCATTAAATATTGACTGTGATCACAGTGATTAATGATGACATGGAGTCTAAAAGAAAGACATATTCGTAATGTCTTAGGCCTATACAAATGAAAGTCAGGTATAGTAGGATATCAATAAATGTTAATTCGTGCTCTATTTTTGAGTCATTTTTCGCAGTAAAAACTCAAATTTTTAATAATATAAATATCAAAAATGTTACTTAATATGAATGAAAGATAAGAAGTTATTCGAAGTTGTTGTTTTTTGAAATTTTAATTTAATTAACAGCTTTAATAAATTTCCTGCATTGATTGGCAATAATTTATTTAAACCTTTATAATTAATTTAAGCTTTTCCATAGATACAATGTGTACATTTATGTTTTCTTAAGATCATTCGCAACTGCAATTAATGATGATTTTGAGTATATATTTCAATTTGTGCTTATTTCTGCGTAACTCACGTATTTACAGCTTTACTATGTTTTTATAATTGTATTGCCTCGATAAACACGATATACTGATTAAGCAGATATAATTATAATTTATCTTCTTTAACTAAGAATACTGAATCAAATTCTACTTGTTTTCATCTAGTTCTAAAGCTAGAAATAAGTAGTATAGTTCAATAAGTAAATGTTATTTTAGCATAATTTACTTTACTACAAACATAAATTATTTTAAAAGTTCACATTTTTTTAGTTGGTATACGCAAATTTTACACAATATTTTGGTTTTGATAATCACTTCTGAAAGTATGAACTTTCAGAAATGATTATCAAATTTTAACCAACAAATCAAGTGTGCAAATTTTACGACGAAATTTATGCATAATTTACTCTGATTTATTTTGATAAGTTTTGTTTAAATACTTTAATTTATACTAGGTAAAGTACAAAAAATTTACGGTACATTTCTGAATTTTCGAAACTCCTTTAAACAAGATGCTGCATTGTCATAGATAAATTGTATAAAAATACTTTAAAAAACAATAGAATGTAGTATTTTTTATTTGTATCATTAAATCTGAGAGAATTAAACGCTGATTTATAGCAAATATCATGAATATCAATAACGATTTGTAGGTGAAAACTATTAAATAAATCGATGTATTTCTTACATATGAATTTAAAGTGCTTGTGATAAGGAACAGATCACTTAAAATAAGTACTTCTGAAATTATTCTTGACCCGAACCTAGTAAAGATCACATAGATTACATTCTACATAAAGCAACACAGATAAATTATACATCACCGTGCCAAGTGTATTTTGCACTTGGTTCAATACATGGTGTTTTTATGCTGATTCCAGCTGAGGCAATGTAATGTAAAAAATCCGGTAATGAGTTGCTTAACTTTCCAGAAACATTCAAAATTGCATGTGTGGCGTCATCTATTATAATATTTTATTTTAAAATCTTTTTATATTTCTGGTTCTAAATGGTAAAAAAGTTAATTTTTAGGGTAGGGATTAGTTTTGTTAAGAGATTGTGGTTGCTAATAAAAAATATTATCGTCATTAAATCCGACTTTACTGAAAGTATGACACATGACTCCCCTCTATCTTTCTATCCTGTCGAGCTATAACTGCCGAAATTTAATAGCATCGATCTCCGCGATACAGAAACTTCCCTGCTAGATTTCAGAAGTATTCGATAAAAAAACACTGGAGTTAGCTTTAATACAGAGTAAACAAAATTAGGCTTCTCACTCACACACACTAACTTCCATACGTACAAAAAAAAACTCAAATTTTTTTGCATTTCTGGATGTTTCAAGATCCATTGAAAATTAAAAAAAATATAAATTTTGTGAGTAATTTTTGACTGACCACCATAATTTAACTGTTGTATATAAAAACAGGGAAGTGAAACTAAACAATAACTTTTTAATTAACTAATAAATATCAGTATATAACAATTCGCAAAAAACTCAAAAATTTAAGATTAATAGTACATTGTCATTAGGAGAAATATTGTCTATGTATAATTTTTCAATAACCTTTGATAAATTTTAATTTGTTTGCAGACGACGAACGTAAAAACGACAAAATTTATACACAAAGTTTCTATTCCAATCTAGCTAACACGCTGTTTCAAATAATAATGGCGGTTGAAAATGTCCATTTCTTTGCAGAAGTGAAAAATACAAAGGAAAAAAACTTGAAGAAAATGAAAAGAAATTGACAATTTTTTGCAGTTAAATTTCTTACTAACTTTAGGGTATGAGCGTACAATTAACATAAAATGCAGTTTTACTGCTTCTCCTAAACTTCTTTTTTAAACTGTTATATCACCCTCACATGTTGGCTGCATTGTCAACAGTTTTGAATATGTATAGCAGATTGCTTTCATTCTGAAAATATAATAATTTATATATAACTAGCGTAATGTATTTTAATCCACGTGGAGGCGGGCAGGAAATTTTTGCAGCATGAAGTGCATAGAGTGCTATAGCACCCCATGCGCCTAAGTAATCACGATTTTAAAACTAATAATTTTTTGCGATAGTTTTGCATGTTTTTGGGCATGTGTTTTTTATGTACTAATCAACAAAACTACTTTAAATATATCGTTTTTACTTTTTACTAACTAAAAACAGAAAGTATCCCGTTTCTAGGAATTTTTCAAAAAAAAAAAAAATTGTCAACTTCAAAAGTCTATTTTACAAACTGTAAACAAGTCTGATGCTATCTAAGCTGTCAATCGTCTTCCTGCATGTGTTTTTTAACTACCACAACAATAAATTCTTTGTCCGAAACCCCGGGCCAAAAATATCTATGAATTTCCAAAAATACACCATCTAAAATCATACATCAACTAGGAGGAAAAGTGGAGATTATTGGCAGATAACATCGATAGTAAACTTCTATTACACTGTAATTGGTTAATTTATATGTCTGTTATTAGATTGACTTATAAAAACAATTGCTGGAAATATTCCCGCGAAATGCCACGCCCCCGAAGGCCACCACATTGAAGTATGCAAACAATCGCTATAAAATCGCGTGTTTTAATTTTTTTTCCACTTCTAATTTGCTAATAATAAGTCGCTTGACAGTATTTAGACAAATAAACATGTTTTCAACACCATTTAGCAATAAATATCGCCAAAAAACGCCACCATTCAAACTGTCAATGTTAAGTCTATGGGAAACTTTTTTGCCGTTTATTGGCTTTTAAAATCCTGTTTTTACGCCTTTTATTCTTTAATTGGCCATTTCTATCATGACTGACTCTATATCAACCAATAAGCTTTTCTTCAAAACACGAAGTCAGATCGGCTCACCTCGGTTAGTCGCGCTAATAAAAGTTACTGCGTTCGGCGCGCGGGGTACTATACCACCCCGGTCATTTTCATTGTGGCTCTAGGTAAAAAAATTTTTTCATGTGATTTTGCAATTTTTCCGGTACGATCTTCACACCATCGAAGGAACGTACTGAGGGCATCATTTTTCAGCACTAAAACCATTAAAATCAAACACCTCAGGGGTTCTATATCACTCCGCACGCCTAACCGTGGGTACAGCTGAAATATACAAAACCTTTTTAAATTTGATTTTGTTTTTCTATGTATTTTATAATAAAGAAAACTGACCTATGTGACTTATACCCGCAGCAAAATCAGTAACAGGTAAAGTGATTAGCTTGTTTGATATCAATAATTGTGTGTTTTAAGCTAATTAAACGTATGTTGAAGTGTCAAAACTAGGCTTTAAAATTTACAGTCAGCGTGTATAATATTTGTTTGTTCATGATGAGTGGGCTCATGTTTTTTTTCCTTGAAAAATATTATATATGAAAACATGAATTTTTGAAGTTGAAATAACTGGAATTTGTGTACATGCATTGCTAACAGAAAAACATATGCATACTTTGTGTCTTTCACAGTGATTTAGTCCTTGCCACTGTTATGTTACCTGTTGCTCGGCACAAAGAAATACAGTAAACCCGAGTTTCCCACTACTCGGGTTAAGTGTGCCACGGTTTTCGTGACACTTGCACATCTGCTCATGATCATCCATGTTTTTTCATGAATCCGACTGTGAAAATCTCTCTTGATTTAACATGCTAGGAAAGCATAAAATCTATTTTCAACGATAGATTACTGTGGGCAACAGCTTAGTCATTTTGAGAAACATAAGATAGGTACAATACCTTTATGAAATGATTCAGGTTTACGTGAAGTTGTGCTGAAACTGTGAGTTGTAGTTTCCACTTTACTGTTATTGTTTCCTTCAACTTCTTAAGAATCAGTAAGCAATGTTTAATTGTCGGGTAGCAAACGATGACTCATTCTTCTATATGAACGCAATTACAGACTTCGTTGTTATGTGATGCGAACCAAATGTTGCTAATGGTGAACCTTTTTGACAGTCTAGCACTGTTGTCATTCTAATTCTTACCGCTAGCACTGGTTGATGACATTCACATGTAACCTGTACATTTACATGTACATATTGTAAACTGAATCAGCCTCCTTTCATATTTAAACCTTTTTCACATAGTTATAAACGGGTTCACAAGCAGATTCTGATTTTACGCGCTATAACGTAAAGAAACCATTCACTATCGACTCAATATCGTCCGACAGATCTTAGGCTAGTGATAATTTTCAGGCCTTCAATTATTGTTAAAACGATAATGTTTTGGTGTGAATAGCATTTGAAATTAAGAGGTCTTATTGATGTTTCAGACATCTAATAGGAGCAGTTTCCATTAGAAAACCCGACCTGAAGGCATTACCATGGCAGATGAACCTTACTTTGAGATGTCTTAATTCATTAATTTGAATTAAAATTTCTTTAGACTAGAGAGGAAAAATTTTTTTGAAGTCTGTTATCCAAAGTAGCCATGTTTAAATACCACGCATCCAGCTTGCTAGTGAAACGCAAATCCGATAACAACTACCAGTTTTTAGAGTTTCATCAGCTTTGTCACCATTGGGCTGTAGGTATTTCTCTGAATATGTTCCATTTCTTAGAGTATTAAACAATGCAGACTTTCTCGATATTACTGAATAAAGCTGACGAAACTATATTAAGCACATTAGCCAACACAAACTGTGGTGATCAGTTACAACTATAAACTTTTTGCCATATATGTACGGACGTAGCTTCTCGATAGCCCATTTAATGGCTGAACATTCCTTCTGTGTTGTAAGGTAATTACACTCACTTTTTTTAAGCGTTCGGCTGATGTATCATACAGGATGCTCTCTTCTGTCATTATCCTTTTGAAGCAGAGTAGCTCCTAATCCTACATTACATGCACCTGTGTGTATATAACACATTCTTTCTGGGTCAAAATGATTTAAAACTGGTGAGTTACATAGACTTTCCTTTAATCGTACAAAACTTTCTTGTTCGATATCTCTCCAAAAAAATTTTTGATTGCTTTTAAGTAAACGGAATAATGGTGTGGCGATAGTCAAGAAATCCTTTATGAATCATCTAAAATATCCACACATTCGTAAGAAAGATCGAAGTTCTTTCACCGTAATGGGTACTTTCATTTCAGTAATTGCCATTACTTTTTCTGGGTTGGTTTCACAACCTACATCTTCAACGATGTATCCAAGAAACTTGATATGATTAGCAGCAAATATGCATTTTTTCAGGTTTAGCTTTCAATTGAGCATTTCTAAATATTCCGAACAGTTCGTTTAGTGATTTCAAATGTAATGGGAGATCTTTGGAAAATGCTATAGTATCGTCGATATATGTAAGTGTTTCCTACCAATTTCGATCGCCTAAAACCTGGTTAATTATCCTCTGAGATGTTGCTGGGGCTCCTTTTAAACCGAATGGCATCTTCAAAAACTCATATATGCAATCTGGAATAATAAATGCGGACTTACATATATGATTTTCAGCCATGGGTATCTGCCAAAATTTAGAGGCTAAATCGATTACCGAATAGAGTTTGTTTCCTCTCAAGATTTTTAAAGCATCATCTATACTAGGTAGGGGATAAGTATCTGAGACTGTGAGACTATTTAGATGACGATAATCCACACAAAACCGATGTTTCCCGTCTTTCTTCGGTACTAGCACTATAGGTGAGGCCTACGGACTATTTGACGGCCTAGTTATACTAGTTTGAAGCATTTGTTCTACCAAATCTCTGAGAATTTCTCGTTGATATGGAGACATTCTGCAAGCGTTTTGCTATAATTGGCTTGACATCAGACTTCGTTACTATTTCATGGAATCCTAGAGTGCCTACTCTAAGGTCGAAACTGTTTTTGGCAAATACGTCTAGGTTTTCTCTCAATACCTTCTCTATTTGTTTTACAGAATCTTCAGATATATCATTCCCGATATTAAAAGTAAATGATTCTATGTTCAGTTTTCTATAAAAATGAACAAATAAGCTAACATTTCCTTTTTTGAACGGACTTAATAGTATTTTAATCTGTTGCTTTACTGTCTGATTGTGATGATAAAGACAACGTTATAAAGGAATATTCTTCACATGGATTCCCTTTGGAAACAGTAGATTCCGCTGGGAGTAAAACAGGAGTTGGAGTGCTATTTAATACTAGAATTATACATTCATTGTTTCTCACATCACAAATACCTGATAACACATTGATACCATTCTCGCCCATTTCGTGCTTTATTTCTATTGTACCCTGCTTAATTGGACATCGAACTTTTACAGCACGCATAGTAAAAGCATTCACAAGTGTTCCTTTGGTGGTACGGAATTTTGCATTGCTATGATGTAAGAGGGGTGCTTGAATTTGACTAATACAATTCTCTCTTATTGGCACTATAAATAAATTATCTCTGAAGTTGATGGTTGATTTCATTTGTTCACAAAAATCACTACCTAATAATAAATCATATGGAAAATTTTCCAATACTGCAAACACAAATTCAATACTATTTCCCATTATTTGTAGTCTACACATACAAGTACCTTCACACTCTATCTTTCTATTATCTGCCATGATTAGTTTAATAGATTCAGGACATATTTTTAGTCTTAATTTTATACGTAGTTTTCGGCTTATCAATGATTTCTCTGAGGCCGTATCAATAATGGCATTAACCGGAGATCCTTCAATTTCCAAATAAATATGCATAATTTTGCTTTCAAAATTGCGAGACACTCTAGAACAGCGCTGTCCAACTGGCGGCCCGCGGGCCATATACGGCCCGCCAAATAATTTTTATGGCCGGCGAGTACATTTTACTATAAATAAATTTATGTTACTAAATTATTATTATTAATATTAAAATTATTTTACTACCGTGTTTCCCCAAAAATAAGACAGTGTCTTATATTAATTTTTGCTCTGAAAAATGCGCTAGGTCTTATTTTCAGGGAATGTCTTATTTTTTCCAGGAAGAAGAATTCACATTTATTATTGAACAAAAAAATTCCCAAGTCGAACTTAGA
>NW_019385508.1:0-359 GCF_000671375.1 Centruroides sculpturatus | reverse complement strand
TCCGTAGCGTGGCGCTACGGACGGCGGGAAAGTAGTTCGGCTGCCCGATGACGTTTTACGTATTATAGGAGTTATTTTTACCGTTGTTTACGGATACTGCCACAATTTTTATAGGAATCATAACTATAGGAAACGGTTTTATAGGGGGATCTACTGTAATTGTAACTTATTGCACTTTGGATATATTGCAATATGTATTTAGCTTATTAGAATTTTTATTTCACATAATCTGAAATCTTATATTATCTAATTAAATTGTAAGGAAAAAAATTACAGATATATCAAGCAAGACACATTTTAGGTGAATTATGTTAATTTGCACATGCAATATTATCAAGCACGTTTTGTAGTTCTTCCAC
>NW_019385507.1:185674-218374 GCF_000671375.1 Centruroides sculpturatus | reverse complement strand
CAAAAAAAAATCTGTTTACTTTATTCGATTTTCTTTATATATTTTTATGGTATTCGAAAAGCTAGTGAAGGCACACATGTTACTATCTCAGGATGTCATCTCGATTCTCTCAGGCCTGAGACAATCACATTATTTACATCCAATAAAGTAAAAATTGAAAAAATGACGATGATGATAATATTGTTTCAAGCGAAGGTATAAATTACAAAAATATAAAAAATTTCAATGAATTTTATAATTTAAGTAAGTTTTCCAAACATTTTCATAATACTTTTTTTATAAAGATTATGTAAAATATTTTATTTTACCAGACTGAAAGCTATATAGAATATAGATAATTTATTGCCTTACTAAACTATCCCTTCTTTATAAATGAAGTGTCTTTCTTTCTTATAAGAAGGGCTACATAACTTTATCAGAAAGACAGAGATACAGTAGATAGAACAACTCCCGACTTTTCGGCGCCTTTGGAAAAGATATAAATTTTGAAAAATTTCTCATCCTTATACTAAACGTCTCAGTAAATGCCTTTTACGAACAGAAAATAAGCAAAATTTGAATGCAGCATCTTTGATTAACCTCAATTTTTCACTTGGATTCGATCCTAATTCTATTGATCTAACTGCTATCCTGTATAGAGAATGCACTAATTTAGTCCTTATATAAAAATAAAATATTATTATATTAAAACGTAAATAAAAATGTTATATTAAAATCTAGACCGAGCAGCTATTTATATATTTAAAAATATGTGAATCATAATGAGAAAAATGTAAATTTAAATATGTTCCTAATACTTTGATAGATAACTTAATTAATTCATTTCTATTTTATTTTATATAAGCCCTTTATTAAATTTTATTATTAAATATGAAATTTAAGTTACTTTTTTCTAGTAATTTTGTAAAGTTCCTGCAATAATACCAGTAGCATCATTTGATAATTGTTCTGCGAGGGCATCTCTAAAATTTTCTTTCAGGAGGGAGCAAAACACATACGATTTAGAACAAGTAAACTAAAAAAATTGATTCACTAGAATTATGCTCCTTAAACAGATTTATTTCTGTTTTATCTAGCTTTATGAAGTGATTAATAAATACGTGCAAACACTTCAAACATACTAAAATTGTAGGACTGTACCTCGTCGAGCGAGAACTGTAGATACTTCAGTGTATCAATTATTAAAATAATTTACTCTTACAAAATACCTTTACTATATAAAGTTGTAATTTAAAATAAAAAATAAATAAAGTATACTTCTAGGGAGTTAAATAATGTTTACATTTTTAATCGTGTTTAACGCAATCATTAACAATTTTCCGAAGTAAATTATTAATTAATTTATGATAAATACATCTGTACTTTTAGTCAGATGATTAACTTGCAAATTTTCAAAGAATTTTTCTCAGTTCATTAGCTTCTACCTTACGTAATGTACAAAAATTAAAAGTGCATTTTTTATATACAACTATTCTGAATTATCTTTTTATATATTAGGACTATAAGGCGTGTTAATTAAATTATATACTTATCTACATAATTAAATAAATTAAGGTATTTTTATATTGTATATTAGTTTAATTTATCGCAAAATTATATTAATTTAAATTTAAATCAGCAAAAGAACAATAGACATATAAATCTTCGACCCTGCTCATAGATTCAAGTAGCGAGAAAAATAAATTAAATTTTAGAAATAAGTAAATAAAATAATATATAGATAAGTATTATTATTAGAAATATTTAAATTATCGATAAATTTTTAAATAATTCAAAAAACTTTCTATTTTTCGTATTTTTCGAATATAGGAAACATTCAGTAACTTTCCTGGCTGTTATGAGATTTTATTTAAAAAAATAACTTTTATATTATTAATCATAATAAATAAAATTGTGTGCAATGCCATCTATTATTTCATTTTATTACAAAATCTTTTTATATTGTTATTAGTCTATTATTATTATTATAAAATGGCTAAAAGCTTAATTTTGAGGAAAGTGATGCATTTTATTTTTTAAAAAATGTAATAACGAATAAAATCATTAAATCTGACCCCTCTCGAGACATGCCAGATGATCCTTCTCTATTTCTCCATACCTTCTATTTTTAGCCACCAAAATTTATATAGGACTTTTAGATCTAAGAGTCTGTTTTGATCGCTCTACAAATCCAAAAAAGAGTTGCGTAACTTTCCCGGCCAAACTGTAAAAATGTGTGTGGCAATATCTATTAAGAGATTTTATTATTAAAACTTTTTATATCATTAATTATTATAAAATGGCAAATGCGTAATTTGGATGGTAGAGATTAATTTTATAAAAATAGTAACGAATAAAATCTTAATCAAGTACGACCCCGAAATGACATATGACCCCACCTTCTCGATTTTTAGCCGCCAAAACTTAATAGCATCAATGTCTCCAATACGATCATGCCCCACAAACAAGTACGCATGCATACGGAAAAAATTCCCGAATTTTTTTCTGTATATATGAATGTGTGGAAAAATCTTGGTGTTTGTTTTGACCCCCCCGTCAAGATTTATAGTATTATCATAATTTCCCTCTGTTATATAGCCTATAACAGCCGGACAACTATTGATAATATCTATTCTTGTTAATGATGGTTCTTGGATACTCATTTGATCAATAGTAGAATCATAATTTTATGAATCTTTAGAATTTAAATATGTTTTATGCTAAAATTACAGTCGTTATCTCATTGAGTTATAAGCAATTGTTTAATATAACAGAAACATACGGCAATTAGACCTCGAAATTATAAAATTTAATTTAGCATAAAAGTACTAAATTGGTCAACTTTTTATGTAATTTTAGGATTTTTAACACGTCATTTAATTAATTAACACTTTTAAAAGGTTTATATTTTAAAATAAAGATTAAATTGACAAAAAACCAAACGGGGAAAAAATAATTAATTAATTAAAGATTGAACGTTTGGAGAAAGAAAAGGGTGAAGATTACTATTTGAAAAAGATATTTTTACATTGCTCTTATACGGATAGTGCTACCAATATCTTTAATTACTTTAGCAATTTATAAATTAAAAGTAAATTTGGTAACAAATATTACTTACTCCCAGATCATTAATCGATTATGTATATATATACACTGTATCATGCATTAAAATTATTGATTTAAAAGCAAGACGAGAAAGAGTTTTGCAATAACGAAAAACACATTATGATGTATTTATTGATGTCAGTTTATAAATTAAAAGATGTTGAATTCAATTTTCCACATAAATCCCCGAATTCAGCATTTATTTTCAGGAAAAAATATCAAATTTATTAATAATAACGATAGAACTCAAAATGAAGGAGTTATCACAAAACTGTTTCGGTCAATAGTTATCGAAAATCCAGCAACGAATTGCGTAACTTTCTCGGCAGAAAACTTAAACTTTGTGTGTGGTATCATCTGTTATAAGATTTTTTTTAACTTATATTACGAAAGACAGTAAAAATGTAATCCCTGTGTGCTAAGACATATTTTGTATTAGACGGCGCTATGTTGGCGCGCTTTAGATCTTTTTGGTCATAGGTCACTGTCTTGTTTGGTCTGCTACATCTCTGTGTGGCACGGTGTCTCCACTCATTCGGCTATTCTTCGTGTTACATATAACTATATTTCTGTGCGTCGTTAAATTCGTTCGTTTGCTTCATTTTCTGACAGATTATGGGCCCGAGATTGCTTACAAGAACGAATATCTAGTATAAGAAGTAATTAAACGGATTTATTATCTAATTCGGTATGTCGTGTCTTAGTGGATTCTCAAATATTGAGAAGTTGAACGAGGACATTACGAATTTTGTAAAATACAGATGAGAAGTGTTCTCATTTATAATTATCTGTGGAAATACGTTGATGGTACTGAAATAAAACCAGAAAGAAGTCCAGAGCAATGGATCAAGCAAGATGCAAAGGCGTTGGCGCTAATAAATCTAAGCCTTAGTCTTGGGCAGTTGAACTACGTGAAAAACGCCGAAGCGTGTAAAAAAGCGTGAGACGGACTTAATGCAATATTTCAGTCACGAGGCCCCGTTAGATAGGCAACGTTGTACAAACAGTTACTACGAATGTAAAAAGGGCATAATATGACGATTACGCAGTACGTAAGCGAGTTTACGAGTAAAGCTGATCAGCTGAAGGAAGCGAGAATAGAAATCCCAGAAGAATTACTATCGATTATGCTCCTCGGATCACTACCAGATGAATATGAAAATTTTAGTGTAGCCATAGAGTCACGTAATGGCATACCATCGCTCGAAAACCTTAAAGCAAAATAAAAAAAAAGGAGGAAGCAAGACAGAGGAAGCGTGTTACGAAGCTAACTGAGAACGAGAGAAGTGACGTATTGCTTTCAAAGGAAAAGTCCGACCGTGTAAAGCAGTCACGAACGAACTCGAGGGAAAATAATACAAGATTCAGAGACCAAAGATTTGACGGAAGATGGTACAACTGCGGTAAAACTGGACATATCAGTAGAAACTGTAAATCGAAAACAAAATGCCGCACAGACGTAAAAGTTACTAGCGGTGCCCTTATTACAATCGCATGCAACGTAGAATTTACAAACGGATCGAAAAAGTGGTATCTAGATGGTGGTGCGACCAATACAAATTCTTACTCTAGATCAAATTGAACAGTCTAATGTATATACTGCCACAGAGAATTATATGCAAGCAGTCGGTGTAGGTGATGTGAATCTCAATTTAAAAGTAAATCAACGAGCAATAAGTTCCGTAAAACTACAAAACGTATTATATGTACCGGAATTGCGCCACAACCTTTTATCGGTAGCAAGTATCGCTGACAAAGGATACATTGTTGTATTTGAAGAGAATTATGCGATCATCAAACGTAAAGATGGTACTACGATGTTAACAGCTACAAAACGTGATCACCTATAGTTGTCAATGAATTGGAAGACCAAACGATGTTTTCGGCAAAAACTATTGACGAAAACCTACTAAAGTAACATCAAAGATACGGGCACATAAACATTAATGGTCTAAGAAAAATGAAAATGGAGCAACTAGTCGAAGGTATGAACCTTTCAACGAAAGCAAGAGAATTAAACTGTGAAATATGCCTTAGATTCAAAATACATGTTCAACCATTTAAGAAGTCGCATCATCGAGAGAAAGAGATTTTGGTTTAGTGCATTCCGATATATGTGGCCTGATGAAAACCGTGTCATTAGGAGGTTCAAAATACTTTGCAACGTTTATTGATGACTGTACACACTATATGGAAACTATAGTACTAAAAAGTTGCCCAGATATTCTCCAAGCGTTCAAATCTTATAAACGAAGAGTCGAAAAACAAACAGGTCATCTAATCAAAAAGCTACGTACGGATAACGGTGGAGAATGTTTATCGAACGAATTTAACAACTTTCTCGAAGAAGAAGGAATCGTACGACAACTAAGTGTCGAATACACCTCACAACGAAATGATGTAGCAGAACGTGCAAATCGGACACTTGTCGAAATGGCGAGGTGTATAATGTTGCAAGCAGGTTTTTCTCAGTCACTACGGGCAGAAGCAATCAATACGGCCACATTTATACGAAAGTGCTACGAAAACCCTCGATGGAAAAACACCGAATGAGCTATGGTTTAAGCGTAAACCTTATGTTGGTTTCTTTAAAATTTTCGGAAGTAAGGCTATAGTGCTGGACAAGACTCGAAAACGAGGAAAATTTCATTCGAAAGGCGATGATTGTGTTGGTCGAATACTCGAATGAGTCAAAAGCGTATCGACTCTGGAAACCAGATACTAAGACTGTCATCATAGCCACGTAATGTGAAATTTGTTGAAATAATCCACACAAGTAAAACCTTTCTGAAGAATGTCTCCGCTGAGCCAGATTTTGCTGCTGCAACACCAAACGACATGTGTATAATGCCACTAAATCAGACGACAGAGATGAACAGTGAGGACGATACAAAATTAGATGAAGAGTCCGATAATGAATCTAATGTGGACGAATATTTAGAAGAAGAACGACGAGAAATTCAAGAGGAGAATCGCATGGGCCAACGAAAACGAGGTCGTCCAAAAATTCAAAGAACGGGAGAACGCGGAAGATCGAGAAAAGTTTATCAAGTTGTTAAAGGCAAAATTCCAGACCACGAACATCTGAAGCGATCTGAAGTAATTCGAGGCGATAGAGAGGCATGACTAACCGCTATGAAAAAGGACTATGAGAGCCTACGTGAGAACAACACATGGATCTTAGTACCGAGGCCAAACAACAACAAAGTGTTAACAAATCGTTGGGTGTTTATGTAGACGATTTAAAATTGGCAGAGAAGAAGATTGAAAACCTTGAGACCATTAAATCGAAACTAAAATCAGCATTCAAAATAGTAGACCTTGGCCTTATAAGCAACATTTTAGGCGTTGAAATAAAAAAAGAAGAGCCAACAGGTAGCATCTATCTAACGCAAACAGAATATATTAATGAACTGATAAAGCGATTCAACTTAGTGGATGCGAAAACTGTCGCCACACCGATAGAGTCAAATATGAAAATTTCGAAGCAAATAGGTCCAATCACAGACAACGAGAGACAAGACATGAAAAATCGGCCTTATAGAGAGCTCGTCGGAAGTTTATCTACCTGGCAAACGCGACACGTCCAAACATCGCTTTTGTGCGTGCACATTAAGTCATTTTTGTGCTGATCCCGGTAAAACACATTGTATGATTGCGAAGCGTGTTTTGAGATATCTCAAATATACTTCTATATATGGAATAACATACGTCAAGAACAACGAAGAGATTAAAGCCTACACAGATTCGGATTGGGCTGGAGACGTAGACGACAGAAAGTCGTGTACAGATAACATTCTGATGTTAGCAGGCGGTCCAATTGGAGTCAAAGAAACAGACATCTGTTGCAATGTCGACCATGGAAGCAGAGTATTCGGCTCTGGCTGAAGCTTCGCGAGAAATAACTTCCATAAAAAGACTGTTAGTACATATGGGTTTTAAAAGATGTGTCAAGAACTCCACTTGTGTTTACTGCGATAACCAAAGCGCGATTCAGTTATCAAAGAAATCAGTTTTTCACAAGCGTAGTAAGCGTATCGATGTAAGCTATCACGTCATTCGAGAATTAGTCGAAAAAGGGGAAATTGTGATTTATTATTTGAGGACGGACCTAATGATCGCAGATGTCCTAAAGAAACCGCTAACGGGAACTAAGTTTGATAGATTCGTGAAAATGTTAAAATTAAATTGAAATAATTTATATTTGCTATGTATATAGCACATAGCGATAGAGGGAGTGTGAAAGAAAGTAAAAATGTAATCGTTGTGTGCTAAGACATATTTTGTATTAGACGGCGCTATGTTGGCGCGCTTTAGATCTTTTTGGTCATAGGTCACTGTCTTGTTTGGTCTGCTACGTCTCTGTGCGGCACGGTGTCTCCACTCGTTCAGCTTTTCTTCGTGTTACGTATAACTGTATATTTCTGGGCGTCATTAGATTCATTTATTTGCTTAATTTTCTGACATATATAGTATTAATTATTATAAAATGCCAAAAGCTTAATTTTGATGGTAGAGAAAAGTTTTATAAAATATTGTAAATGCTGATAACGAATGAAATATTCATTGTCTGACCCTACCCTATATGAGTCATGATTCCCTGTATCTTCCCATCCCCTGTGTCTTTAACCCCCAAAATTTAACACCATCAACCCCCTAATACACAAACCCCCGTACAAAATTTTACAATGTTTCGAAAAAAGACACGAGCTATTAAGCTATAAACTGGGTGGACAAAATCGTGCCTCCCCCATACACACTAACATCTAAACCTATACATACAGAAAAAACTCCAACTCGTTTTTCATTTCTCGACGTTTCTAGGTCCACAGAGTCCAAAAATGTAAAAATCACGGGGGTTCATTTTTGACCTATCGCCATACTTTCTGTAACTGTTGATTACATAATACTTATGTTAGTAGATGCTTCCACACTACATCGGAGAAAAAATTATATTAGTCTGTTGATTGTTCGTGTAACGAACAAATAGGGGGTATGGTAAATGTAGAAGAAACAATTTGAAAAACAGTTCAGTACGATCGCGCTAATCCGAACTAATTAAGATTCGAATTAATGAAAAGTTCGGATTAACACGAATATTAAAGATGTGATGCTTACGCTTTGAGGCCATTTTTTTACTGTTATAAGATACTTTATAGCATAAAATAGAGGTTAGAACTGTTATTAGGTCAAACAGGGACAGGGAAAGAATGAGCAGCAATGCTCACCACGTGACTTCTGTTTACAGGTGTAGTTGATAAGTCCGTTATAGTTAGGGGAATGGTAATAGCTGTTCGGATTGCAAGGGGTTCGAATTTGTACGGTACGGTATTAAATATAGTACAGTCGCACTATATTTCTAAGCGGGAATTTAGACAATAGTGGTCTCAATCTGATATCCCTGAATACTATTTTTACTGGGATAATTAGGTTCGAATCATGTGACACTTGTAACTCTGTGTTACAACACGAATAACTCGAAACTAAACACTCCGCATAGAATCTCAAACTAGGCGTTTTGTTTCATTTTTCCGAAATCTGTTATAACGGGGTTCACAAAATATTGTGTTTTTAACCAATATTCTGACCAAAATAAAACGGAAAATACAAAAAAATCTCTTATTCTAATTTAAAAAATGCATTTAAAAAGTAATTATTAAGCCAAAGTATAAAAAATTAAGACCTACACCTGGCCTAAAGCCTCACTATATGAAGCTATAGTTTAGCTAAGTTAAGCAGTGAGAAATTCATTATTATAAAATAGAGTTGTCCAAAAGTCAGTTAACTGTGTTTGTTTTTGCATGCTTCAGGTACGCTTGGGATAACGAATTATAAACTGAGGTTACAGCGATGTATTTTTCTTCTATAAATTAATGGATTCGTGGTAAAAGATACTGTATTTACATTGGTAAACTGACTTTTTGGTCACCTATATAATTTGTTTAGAGTTTCCTAGAAAATTTTGTAATTATTTTTATAAGAATAGAGAAAAGAATTTTGAACCATTGTGTTTTTAAAAAGTTATCTTTTTTATAAAAATAAAAATAAATTGATAAAAACTTAAAAGCATCACACGCAAAATATAGAGTTTCTAAATAAATAAAAAAAACTTTTAAATTTAACAAAGAATCTTTTATTTATTAATTACATTCTTAGATACATATTAAAGTAAACTTTAAATCTTTGTGTAGATAAGTTAATTGCTGTAATTTAATGAAAACAAACAAACTATACTTTATTCTTCATTAACGTCTTCCTACTATAAAAATTGATTAAAAATTATTTTAATAACTCGCTAACTATAAAAATATTAAGTTGGAAATAATTACTGGGGAGTCTTTAAATTAATTTAAAATGTAAATTAATTTATAATAAAGTTTTAATTATGATATGTATATATTTTTTTCAAATTTTTATTCCTTTAATATCCTAAGTTAATTTTCACGTGTTTTCCACGTAGTCTTCCTGTTAACTAATTTTTGTAATGTTTCTACTGAAAATTTTATTATATTTTTACACTATAAGATAATTATCATTGAAATTAATCAATAAATACAATTTAATTAATTTAAATACATGAAATTTAAAGTTAAATTCAATTCTACATTAGTAATTATTAATAACCATTACATTTTCTGATGTTAAAGAACACTTATGTTTAATTAATGTTTAAAAAAACAATTAATTTATATAAAAATATAAAACTTAACTTTGGATTTATGTATAAAAACTATCATTTTTTCAGTGGAAATTATTTAATTTCCACACATTTTTTACGTCCCTCATGCATATGTATAGTCATTCAGAGTGGAAAAGGTGAAGAAAAACACCTATATTATCAATATAAACGCTTCCGTGAAAGCATTGTACGCAATATAATGTACTGTACATCAACACAAAAGGTACAACACAACTATTGTTTTGTATTTGCTGCCATAACGCTCGGATTTGTAGCTATACAGGAATGCTGTATCTGGACTATTGAATTTATAGAGTGCTTCGAAAAGTGACTTGATATATATCAAAAAATATAAAAATTTGAAGGGACCGGTAAAAAAATACGTTAAATAGAGTTTCTACTGTGTGTGAAATTTAACGCAGGATTCAATTAGAAATCATTAAGTATCATGTGATGCCTGTTAAGTTATTCTATACTTTCTGAGTTTTCTGAAATTTATCATTATATTAATCCATTATCATATTTATAATCATTTTAATTCACGTATAAGATTTACTATATACATGTAATATATATGAAATTTATAGTTGACTTCAATTATAACAATGTGATGCCAGCTAATTTATAATTGTGCACGATTTGACATATAATTTTCTGCACATTTTCTGATATTAAGGGTATTTATCATTATATTAATCCACGAAAATGACATATTAAGTATAAATATATGAAATTTAAGACCAAATTTAATTATAAATTAACAAGTACCGCGTTTAGACAGTAGCGAAGCAAAATATATAACATATGCCATATTTTTTCGCAGATAATATAGGATTTTATAACTGTACTAGGTACGTGTTGCACGTGCTTTTTGAAAGTTGTGATAAAAACAATGGTCTTTTGTGATGTATATTTATTGGCTTGAGTATTTACCTTAATGAAACTGTAAATTTTAATGGCGTCTTGCCCCTGTACATCATACTTTTCCTGTAAGTAACAGAGTAGTGCCGGTCATCTTTTTAACTCTGTCCAGAGGAAAATGTTTACATTGAAATAACGTGGTTTCCGATTTGCGTCTGAAGTTTATATCTATATATTTAATCTGAACCTGCTGCTTCAAGATTTCCATATCTTTGTTGAATTTCATCTATCTAATACAGTTTTTGAGATTAAGAAAGGACAGACAGACGTACAGGCGACAGTGTAAATTTATAGGTCTACAACTTTTACAAATTGTAGCCAAAACAATTGCTTGGGCATTAGGGATAGTTGGGGTGGAGCTCTCTTTAAAAGACTCTCCTGTAGAATTCCCAAGTTAATATTAAATAATTTTTAGTTATAAGGTGTGATTTTTATTATAATTCTGTTGTTAACATGTGTGATATATTTTCTACACATTTTCTAATGTTTCAGCTGCTAATTTCAACACATTTTCTGATATAAAGACTGTTTAGCATTATATTAAACCATTATAAAGTGGCTTATCTAATACAATTATGTATATATATATAAATATATAATTTAAGGCTTAGATAGAAACTTAATTAGAAGTCGTTCGGTATATAATTAATATCTTTAAATTATTCCCTACATTGTCTTTCAATTGTTTGGAATTCTATTACAAGGATAATGTATATTGCATTATCAGTTAAAGTGCTAGATTAATTAAGTGTTAAAAGGAATTTAAAATTTGATAATTATGAAATTAATTAGTAGAAATAAATGAGATAATGCTAAATAGATGGAATAAAATTTATCTCATTTCTTTTATTTAAAAATATAGACCTATGAAAAAATATGTTTTAAAATCAACTGAAACTAGTTAAATTTTAAAATTCAATCCTCTCTCACTCTCACTCACTCTCTCTCTTACCTTTAACAAGAAGCTGGTGAAAGAAATGAAAAGCAACAATGGATTTAATAATAGATAACTGAAGCAAAGAGAAAGAAAAGAGATAGAGAGAGAGAGAGGAGAGGCTCATCCCTACACATTTTTCTAATATTAACTTTCAAACGGATTTTTTGAGACAGTATTGAAAATGTGACGATATGGAAATACACCTTGAATCGATTTTCTTGCCTGTAACAATTCCATTAGAACTTATGAAATTTTGAAATGAAGATATAGAAATGTGATCAATATAAAGAATTTTTATCAAGTTAATTTTATTTCTATGCGAATTTTTAGAGGTATTTAAGTGATTATAATAATAAAAACTATCTTTTGTTGTCAAAGCAGTGTTAATAAATTATTACAGAGTGTAATAAATTCCATTATAAATTAACTAATTCATACAAATCCTTCTTTTACGTTCGATTATGCACTAAATTATTCCATCAATAATTTATTTAAATGATAATTCTATGTAATTTTTTATTTAGTAAAATAAATAATTTATTAATTTATTTTACATATATGTAAATTAATACTTAAAATTAATTTTTCTTTATTTTTTTAACGTATTAAATCTATGTTATGGATTTGCTGCTATCTAAATGTGAAGTTAGAATGGAAAGTGCTTATTAATGAATGGTAAAATTTTAAAAAATAAAAAAATAATAATCAATTTTAAAGCAATTTATCAAATCTTAAATCTTTCATACTTTTAAGAGTGATTTTTAATGTTTGTTGGCTATATTTAGGGTGCATTAAACTTTACTTACTCCAACTCTCAATATATAATCTACTATATAAATTGTTGGTAAACATAAATATATAAAAGAACTGTATAACATATATATAATAAAACCTGTGTAAACCGGAATATAACTGTACAGAATATTTGGTAGGTCCTTGTTTTGAACAGGTTTTTAAATCAGAAAATCGCTTCTGAAGATTTTTGCCCGTTTAAACATGTTTCCTTTTTATTCAGGTTCCGTTTTAGACAGGTTTTACTGTATAGTAAGTATGATAAATAAAGATACAAATCTATCTTTTGTTTTTTCATAAAACAAAGAACTATTTCATTTTTAAAAAATTTATATAATACTATATTATTGGGGGTCTATTTAAACAGAAATATTTATTTCTTTTTCATCTTAACTTTCATAAAATTAATAATTATGTAAGGATTTAGATGAAGAATTCCTACAAAACTAAAGCGGATGGGAGTGGGAATTGATCTGTTCTCACTTCCATCTCCTAAATCTTACTCTTAATGAGTGGAATTTTTTAAATTCTGAATTAAATCTCTATTTTTTTTTATCAAGCGAATAAAATATTATTTCTATACTTTAATAAATAACCATAAAATAATAAGAATTATTAACGAAATTTTTACATCTTTTTTTTAAAACATTACTCAAACTTTCCAATTTTTTTGTAAGAAAATCCATAAAAATATATGAATTTTAATAGATTAAATGCATATTTTTCAATTCTTTTCTCCTATAAAACGGATAAATTTTAATTAATTTAAATTATTGCTCGCTAAATTATGATTATAATGTATTTTTTTCAATTAATGTACTAGTTAAATTCACCCACGTAACACACGAATTTCTATGAATCATAGTTCTTAAAATCATAAATTTGTAGATAAAATTCCTCACATCACAAAATATTTTTTTCTTTTTACGTATCAAATATCATTTGATAAACTTTGATTATAATTGACAAATAAATTTATATAATTTAAGTTTTAATAAATCTGTTGATCTTCTCTTCGAAGAAAAAGGGGGAAAACCGAAAAAAATTCAGATATATTTTGATTTCTTGCCTTCAATTTTTGTCAGCTCTCTCCGATTTCGTTAATGATGGATTACTTCGATTATGGTGACTTGAGAGAAGATATGCTATGAAAAAAGTTGTCCAATGCATTTCTATGTTTAGAATCTTTGTGTTGAAAGAAGGTAGACGTTCAATGAAACTGGAAATTGAAAATATCATCGTATTGATTTTTCTTTCTATATTTTTAGCACTTAGTCTCAGTTTCATTAAACGTAGACTAATTTAATGTTTAGTTACAACTTATCTTTGTGATTTGTATTAATGGTTTAGAAATTGATCCATATGTAATTACATATCCATTGTATTATATATTTTCTTAAAGGTTTTTACTCAATTTTACCATTTAAAAATATTTTCCTACNATTTGCTGTCTTCTTACATGTCCTTCAAAGTTTTAATTATATGAAGGACGTGTAAGAAAACTACAAATTCTATATTTGTTCCTGTCTTCAATTTTACTATTCTTAAATACAATTATTATTATTAATATTAAGAAAGCTTCTACACGTGTAAATTAAAGTAAAATTTATAATTATCATTAGAATAAAATATATTTAAATATGTAATTAAAAACAGACATACAGACTGACTTTTTGAAAGACATGTAAGAAGACTGCTTCATAACTATACGAGCGCAATTAAAACACGTGAGGAAGTGTAATAGAAATATACTTTCTTTTTATTCTTCTGCCTTTAATTGTAATATTTTTAAATATAATTATTTTTATCAGAAAATAAAACAAATTCTACAAGTGTAAATGATATGAAAATCTAGTAAACGAGCAGGAATTTTTTTGGTAATTTCATAAAAGCCAACAACAAAAAATAAATGTAATAACATTAGCATAATAAAGATGTTGGAATAAGCAAGATGTATGAAGTAGCTAATACTTTTTGTAAGTGTTGTAACCATTGATTTTAACAGAGTTTTCTTAGAGGAAACAAAACATTAGATAATTCTATCGCTATTTCCTCCTTCGAGTCAATTTGAGCTAAATTCGGAAGGAAAGATAACATGTCCTTTCTCGAATTGTGCTATTGATTCGAAATTTTCTTTATCAATTACTTGAAGACAAATTGTTAAAATTTGTTTAATTTTATTTGTAAAAGTTCGTAAATTTTATTATTATATAACTGTTTAAATGATATTATCGGTGACTATATTGATATCAAAAATATTATTTGAATATTACATAAATAAACCTTTGTTAATACATGCTTTATGAGTGTTATAAAATCAATGAACCGATCTTTACAATAACTTTCTTTCCTCTTTTTTTCTCCATTATTTCATTTATTAATTTTGAAAATTAANTTATAGGAATATTTATATTTATATATAAATAAATTTCTTTTATATAAAACTGAAAATATTCTTTGATCTTTAAATATATGATAACACTTCATAGAATTGCTCAGTTATGAAGTTATTGTCCCATATGTAGCTTTTGTTTTGCTTCAATGATAAGATAAAATGCATCAAGTATATATGTGACTCAAGAGGAACACACTTCTAACTTGATATTTTCTTAAAAATATGATTTAAATTCATTCACAATTTATCGAATTAATATTATTATTGAAATATATGCTAATTTATGAGAAATTTTTATTTTCATCCGAATAAAGTATAAAAATTTTTATGGTTTCCGTATAAAAGTTACATAGTTTAAGAATAATTTAAAACGAAGTAGACTTTCAGAAGCATAACCGGATTTAGATTTATGTGGCCCTAAGCCATAATATATAAAGAAGTCCCCACTCTTCATCAAATAGTAATAAGTTTAAAAATTTGAGACTCTAAAGCTTGTGAGTGAGCTCTAAGTGTTTCGGTTGTGCGTAAATTCAGCCTAGCTTACGAGGACAACACGAATTGTTTCGTTGATTGGATGAAAACAGCGGCAAATAATTAAAGGTGTGATTAACGGAGATGTAAATTACGTTGTGATTGTTCAACTAATCACAGCTTAATAGCCGTTGTCGACATCACACCTATTGTTACGTATTTTACATCTCGCCCAATAAACAGAGCATATATATATTAACTTTTAAATGTTCGTATTTTATTTTAAATTATCGTAAAAAAAACTTTATAATGAAAATTCTACATTTACTTCTTCTTATATCCTAAGTAATAAGTAAAAGAGATAATTTTACTGTAATCTACGTATTTTATTACATTATTTAATTAAAAAAATTTTATTCATATTATTTTTGAATTTTTACATACTGCTAAATCAACTTATAAAATCGTTTATAATTTATAGAAACATAATAATTTCATATTTCACTTAAATTATTTCTTTCGGCTGATACTGGTAACTGTGTACAATCTATAAATAACCTTCAATTAAGTAAATGATTCTATATCAATGTTAAGATATTTGTTTATCCCTTTACCTAACATCGACTTTAGTTCAACATCTTCTAACAATTCTGCTGTTCTAAGAGAGAGTAATTCGTTTATTTCCAGTCTGTTTGTCAGTAATTTGACAAACTAGAAGACTACTTAAATCTTTCTTTAACCTCATTTTTCCTTATTCTTGAGCAGTACTAAAACATGGTCCGTTAATAATCACTTGAACATGATACTAAGTCTAGTTATACCTTCCGCACCGAAGAATAACATCGGTGCGGAAGGTATAACTAATCTGATTTATTCTAAGAAAATAAAGGAACGAATTATATANTGATACCTAAACAAAATACAAAATTCTGAATTATCTGCTTTAGAAATTATCTTAAGTATATTCATCTCTTTTAAATAAAGACTACAAAATTGTTTATTTATTTATTTTTTTAATTTATATATTATTCATTTCAAAAGTTAATCGAGAAATATTTAAATATGTAAGAAATTTACGTTTATTGTACTGAATTAAAATCGTAATTTATCAAAATTTTTAAAAAATTACAGTTAAATTACAGTTGATACAGATCGACGGACCAGCTGGATCTAGGATCTAAGACACAAAGGGAGCTCGAAAATTCCACCTTTTATACAAGAAAAACTTTATGAGAATGTTTAGAAATAAAAATCTGTTTTAATAAAGGGTGAAAAATATATTTTTTATATAAACTTTTTTATGTGTTTAGATAAGATAGCCACATTTTGACTGTGTTTTTATGTGTCTGAACTCCTTCCGGATCAGATTTCACCTGTAGCACCTACCAGAGCTCCTAATTGCAATTGTATTTAAAGCTTAATTGAAATTGTAATAACTTAAAATAATATATAAAATATTTTATTTTAAAGCATTAAGACTTAAATATATCCTAGATAAATTTTTAAATTAATTTTTGGATATAAAAAAATATTCTTCAGTAATATTATCTTTGTATTATCTTAAAAAGATATATAATATACAATTTATAAGATTTAAGTGAAGACAGACAGTTAAATTAATTCATTAATTATTATATAATCAGATATATTAATATCAGCTATACAATATATTTAATTACAATTAATATCAGAAATATTAATTAACTCCTAGTAAATATTTTCTTTAATTTTCTACATTTTTTTCTAAGTATATATCAATATTTACGTTGTATAAAGAATCCTAAAAAATTAAAATATAATTTTTGCTGAATATATTATAAATAATTTGTGAATTAGAAATTAAATAATAAAAAAATATAATTATAATGTTATACTATTTAAATCGTATTTAAAAATTATTTTATAAAGTGATATTATTTTTATATAAATTTTGATTATAGTATATACGTATATAATTTTTCGCAAATATTTTTAAAGATATATTAAAAAAATTAAATTTAAAATCTACACACCAAGTTTTTTAATCTATAAAATTAAACGTTATAAAGTAATTTTATAAAATAATATATAAAATACGCTTTTAAATCAGAAAAATAATGTTTTTTTTTTTTTAATAAACAACTTTATTTTTATATACAATAAAATATATAGTCTATATATTTTTTATACTGTATAACAAATATATACGATTATCTTTTACTTTTTATATTTTCTTATATCTTACTTTTTTCATTGAGTTTCTAGATAAATCTAACAAGAAACATATATTTGAAATCAGAAAAGTTATATTGCTATTTTTCAATGCGTATAAAAAATAAACAAACACACACATATATAAATATAATATTTAAAAACACAATTTGATTTTTAATATTTTATGTTTCGATGTTCCAAGTTCTAAAATATTATTTTATTTTTCTTGAAAAATTCGATTTGTTATCACTACACTTTGATTTATATCCTACCTGAAAAACTGCATACTAAATGACATTATGTATTGCTGTAAAACACAATGATCCCTTCTAAAGGTTTAACTACAAAATACTTTTCTCTTACAATTAAATCAGCGCCATAATCTCTCAACATGAATCTCTTTTTCTCTCACTGGTAACGGTTATTTCAACAGCTACCTGGCAAAGAACACAGCTTTTTTGCATTTGTAATGAAAAGGCACAGATACAAATAGATGTGTCTGTGGAAACTGTTTAGCATAAAATTTTTGATTGTTCTGTGGATAGACTAAATTCACACTGAAGATTCAAGAACTGAATTACAGCTGGCATTGCCATTAATCTAATCTTAATAACAAGTATAGTTTATTGATATTGTTGAATTTTATTAAGGTCTCAGTAGAAAAGTCTCAGTTCTTTGATATTTCTTTTTTAAAGTTATAATTAAAATCTATGACCGTTATATTATTCATTCTATTGTAATTCCATTCTTTGTATTTTCTGTGTAGTACTTACAATGTACAATATCACCCATTATTATAATCATCACATAAAACATCATGCCAATAAGTTAGTATTATATTTAAATTTTTTTTGGTGGAGGAGAAGGGCCTCTTGTGTTTTATACATTAGATCCTCATATTTTTATATGGATCGTTTTGGTAGAAAGGAAGGACTAGTAATATATTATAGTTTAGATCTCGTGTTTTTTACATGAATTATTCTTTAGTATAGAAGAAGAATCTCTTGTATTTTATAGATTAAGGCCTCGTGTTTTTACAAGAATTACTTTTTGATGAATGGAAAAAAATCTGTAATATGTTATAGCTTGTAATCTCACGTTTTCATATAGATTTGGAAGAGTTATAGTTGAGAATCACACAATAAGTGTAAGTCTGGCCCTTCTCATTCNTCCTTTATTAAATTCTCTTCATATTTATTTAAAAATTTAATTGATTTTTCCTTTAACATTTACTTATTATCATCAGAAAATTTCGAAATAAATAGTTTTGAAAATAGTTGCAATTATATACATATGAAGGATGTAAATATAAAATACAATATCAAAAGTTTTTATTGTTTGTTTAGCTTTTTTATAATTATGATGAATAAATTAATAAACGAATATCCATAGTACATGCTGACAAACGTACAGACAACTTTAAGAGTAGTGAAATTAAATTTAGAATATTTCGAAATGTATATGCATATAATCAAAATCTCGATATCGACTTTTTTTTAAAGAAACAAAACTTTCTTTCCATGTATCGTGTATGATATAGAAAAAGTAAAACCTGAAAAAGAAAAAATGACAAATTCAATTTATCAAGCAATAATCGAAGTTCATTCTGTTCTTAGAATTCCACTTTTGCTTAGATAAAACTTAAAAAATTGGATTTAAAACAGTATGAAAAACTTAAATTGACATTTAAGAGGACGTATTACAAATTTATCATTTCTAACTAGGACTGGATTTTTGTATATAAGATAAACAAGCTACTGTAGGGCCTCAAACTATGGCTGTATCTTATGGTGTCACGTTTTACCTGGCTTATTTTTTGGTGGAGGAGAAGGGCCTCTTGTGTTTTATACATTAGATCCTCATATTTTTATATGGATCGTTTTGGTAGAAAGGAAGGACTAGTAATATATTATAGTTTAGATCTCGTGTTTTTTACATGAATTATTCTTTAGTATAGAAGAAGAATCTCTTGTATTTTATAGATTAAGGCCTCGTGTTTTTACAAGAATTACTTTTTGATGAATGGAAAAAAATCTGTAATATGTTATAGCTTGTAATCTCACGTTTTCATATAGATTTGGAAGAGTTATAGTTGAGAATCACACAATAAGTGTAAGTCTGGCCCTTCTCATTCCAAAAAAATTGTTTTTATTTAAAAAATTAATATGAAAAATGTATAATTTTAAAAAGTTATAGATTTAAATTTTATATTTATTTTATGTTATATTGGAAAATATTCCTTATCAAATATTAGATCATAATTGTGTATCTCCATTATTGCTATATTCATTTATTAATACTTCAGAACACAATAATTTCAATCAAATAAGATGAAATTTAATTAATGTTAGCTTCGTTGATACCTAAACAAAATACAAAATTCTGAATTATCTGCTTTAGAAATTATCTTAAGTATATTCATCTCTTTTAAATAAAGACTACAAAATTGTTTATTTATTTATTTTTTTAATTTATATATTATTCATTTCAAAAGTTAATCGAGAAATATTTAAATATGTAAGAAATTTACGTTTATTGTACTGAATTAAAATCGTAATTTATCAAAATTTTTAAAAAATTACAGTTAAATTACAGTTGATACAGATCGACGGACCAGCTGGATCTAGGATCTAAGACACAAAGGGAGCTCGAAAATTCCACCTTTTATACAAGAAAAACTTTATGAGAATGTTTAGAAATAAAAATCTGTTTTAATAAAGGGTGAAAAATATATTTTTTATATAAACTTTTTTATGTGTTTAGATAAGATAGCCACATTTTGACTGTGTTTTTATGTGTCTGAACTCCTTCCGGATCAGATTTCACCTGTAGCACCTACCAGAGCTCCTAATTGCAATTGTATTTAAAGCTTAATTGAAATTGTAATAACTTAAAATAATATATAAAATATTTTATTTTAAAGCATTAAGACTTAAATATATCCTAGATAAATTTTTAAATTAATTTTTGGATATAAAAAAATATTCTTCAGTAATATTATCTTTGTATTATCTTAAAAAGATATATAATATACAATTTATAAGATTTAAGTGAAGACAGACAGTTAAATTAATTCATTAATTATTATATAATCAGATATATTAATATCAGCTATACAATATATTTAATTACAATTAATATCAGAAATATTAATTAACTCCTAGTAAATATTTTCTTTAATTTTCTACATTTTTTTCTAAGTATATATCAATATTTACGTTGTATAAAGAATCCTAAAAAATTAAAATATAATTTTTGCTGAATATATTATAAATAATTTGTGAATTAGAAATTAAATAATAAAAAAATATAATTATAATGTTATACTATTTAAATCGTATTTAAAAATTATTTTATAAAGTGATATTATTTTTATATAAATTTTGATTATAGTATATACGTATATAATTTTTCGCAAATATTTTTAAAGATATATTAAAAAAATTAAATTTAAAATCTACACACCAAGTTTTTTAATCTATAAAATTAAACGTTATAAAGTAATTTTATAAAATAATATATAAAATACGCTTTTAAATCAGAAAAATAATGTTTTTTTTTTTTTAATAAACAACTTTATTTTTATATACAATAAAATATATAGTCTATATATTTTTTATACTGTATAACAAATATATACGATTATCTTTTACTTTTTATATTTTCTTATATCTTACTTTTTTCATTGAGTTTCTAGATAAATCTAACAAGAAACATATATTTGAAATCAGAAAAGTTATATTGCTATTTTTCAATGCGTATAAAAAATAAACAAACACACACATATATAAATATAATATTTAAAAACACAATTTGATTTTTAATATTTTATGTTTCGATGTTCCAAGTTCTAAAATATTATTTTATTTTTCTTGAAAAATTCGATTTGTTATCACTACACTTTGATTTATATCCTACCTGAAAAACTGCATACTAAATGACATTATGTATTGCTGTAAAACACAATGATCCCTTCTAAAGGTTTAACTACAAAATACTTTTCTCTTACAATTAAATCAGCGCCATAATCTCTCAACATGAATCTCTTTTTCTCTCACTGGTAACGGTTATTTCAACAGCTACCTGGCAAAGAACACAGCTTTTTTGCATTTGTAATGAAAAGGCACAGATACAAATAGATGTGTCTGTGGAAACTGTTTAGCATATAATTTTTGATTGTTCTGTGGATAGACTAAATTCACATTGAAGATTCAAGAACTGAATTACAGCTGGCATTGCCATTAATCTAATCTTAATAACAAGTATAGTTTATTGATATTGTTGAATTTTATTAAGGTCTCAGTAGAAAAGTCTCAGTTCTTTGATATTTCTTTTTTAAAGTTATAATTAAAATCTATGACCGTTATATTATTCATTCTATTGTAATTCCATTCTTTGTATTTTCTGTGTAGTACTTACAATGTACAATATCACCCATTATTATAATCATCACATAAAACATCATGCCAATAAGTTAGTATTATATTTAAATTTTTAATTATAATATAATTAAAAAATAATTAATTAATATTTAATTTCATTTACTTATTTACTTTTAAATTAAATGCCAAAATATTATTTTAATTTAAAAATTCGAACTATCATCACTACACTTAATTATTATATATTTATTTTAGATTAATTTTTACTCGATCTGTGATTAATTAATTTTTAAAAAATCTACTTTGGATATTTAAATATTTATCTTTAATCTTTTTAATTAGTAAAAAAATTTAAAATATGTTGATTTTTTAAAATATTTAAGGAAATAAATAAATAAATAAATAATTCGTATGTAAAGTAGAAGAAATTATATGTAGATTTTTTGGAATTTATGTATAATTTATTGCGGTAAACGATTATGAAATTTCTATCGCGTTTTAAATATTTTAAACCAATTCATTTATAGGAGGGTGGAAGATGAAATAATAGGAATAGGTTTCGTTTCAGATAGCGCCATCTCTTGACGTGAAAAGTTACGATTTTCGGCGATTAGTACAGGTAGGAAAAGACGATGAAGAAAAGGTGAGAGTGGTATATGAGCATCTCAACATGCTGCCCGTTTCTTTGAGCTAGGTGAGTGAAAATCAATAGTACCATCGTTCCCGAGAGCCTTTTCGCACCACTACAAAATCTACATCTGTACACCATTAAATGCTGTCGCCATGGCAACGTAGGGAAACCTAGGACCGAAAGACTAGCTCATACATTATTGCTAGCATCAGAGGGAAAAAGTAGCCCACGTGACGCATAAGCGTGAGATCAATAGCTATCCTACTGATTGTCACAGCTACCTGGATATACAGGTAAGCTTCCTGTGCCACCTAGTGTTAGTACGAATAAACTAGGGCAGTCGTCTCAAGGCGGGAAGAGCCGATAAAACATTAAGAAAAATCTCAAAGGAAAATTATCGTAAACATTAAGGAAAATTTTTAACATTGATAAGCAGGAAAGAGTGGGCGAACATACAAGCTTTTATACGTCTCGCACAGTCGACGAGATGAGTGAGAGTGTACGAGATGTTGGAGCCAGTCAGCCCAGAGCCTGAACGTTGGGTAGGAGAGATGTGAGTGAAACCAGTAAAGGGTGTGTGTGAGTGTATAAAATAGCATTGGCGTAACATTCGCTCTATCATTGTGGTGTCGATCAACTTCAACTGAACATACATGGTGAGCGTTTAACAATATAGCAATGCCTCGACCTCCGGCTGGATCGTTGACCAGCCGGGAACGGTCTAGGAACAGGTGAGTGAGGTTTTTTTGGATATGGCTAAGATAAGGGCCGAGGAAAAATTACGGACTGGTCAAGAAAGATTATCGGTTTTATCTCGGCAATATAATTTAAATGATCAAACTAGAAGCTCATCCAGTTCGTGTAGCTGTAGTGATTCGTGCAGCTCCTCATCTAGGACATGCAGCAGATGTTCCGTTACTGGAGATGTGCCGAACGAGGAATATTTACCATATCCTGGGTTCGTACCGGTATCACTATATTGCCTCAAACAGGATGCAAGACCGAGGAATTGGTGCATCAAGTTGATTACGAACCCATATCCTTTTTTCTTAATATGTGTTCCATATATGTAAGTGTCTGTTGTGTACTTGATTAATTGGATTACTACAGTTATCTATGTAAGTAATTTCATAAAATTATTTATGCTCTTTCACCTTGACTTTTATAGAAAATTCTATTGGCAAGAAATATTTTATGNCTTGCTCGCTGGCATATTGAACACTGAAAAAACACTTTCAGTTTGCTGGCAGCAACTGGAAGTTGCCTGAGATTTTGAACAGAGGTACTGAGAGATGCTGGTAGCATTCTTAGATTTTGAATATACCCAATGCTTCTAGTTATTCATTTGATAAGTAAACAAGAGCATCTCATTGGTCAGCACTAACAGAAATGATGTCATTATTACTAAGGTTGTTGCTAAGCAAAGTTAACAACCTTAACTCTGTTTTGTAGCATTTCAATGTGACAGTGCCTCATTTATAAATCCATGCTATGAAAAGATGGATATATTGAGAAAAAATAAATTTAAAGAGCTTAATATTGAAGAAATGAAATAATAATTGTGGAAATGATGTTATTAAATGCTTGACAGTAAAGGAAATTAATTTTTTCTTGATTTTATCCTTTAATACATGGTCCATTTCTATAGATAAACATCTGCTGAATGTAGCTTTAGATATTCAACCACTAAATCGCATTAGTGAATCAGTAGAGATTCCCCATCATCTGTAATTCTCTAGATGAGAAACATGTGTACTATATACTCCTGTAATTTCTGCATCTATTTAGCTTGTTATACAGTAACTAGTTCCTTTTTCATGTTTAATATATAAAGAAGTAGCACGTATATTATCATCAGTGCATTCATTCATTTTCAATTGTCAGGTCTTCCTTCGATTTTTTACCCTGTTTTCTATTAATAAAGAACCTTTAATCTTTTACAATATATTATATAAACGTATTGATTTAATTAAAAAATGTAGAGAAATATATAAAAATTTTTATAACGTTAGTTTCGTGCATAAACATTTTATACCTATGCATTCAGATCTATTCATTCGTATGATAAATTTCCATAAAAGAATCAATAAATCTGTAAAGTAGCTCTTATTAAACCGTATATAAACATCTGTGCTTCCGAAAGAAAGCTTTATTCTTAGAAGAAAATTTTTATTGTTCAATATTTAACCACGTACAGATACAATGCACCACGTAAGATTTCTGCATAACGATGAACTGCAGCAATTTAGTTAAAGAGAAATTTAATTTTTAAACTTGCAAAACTAATTATCTAATTGCTAACTAATCTAGAAAGCGTATTATAGGAATTAATATTCTACATTAAAAAAATAGCAAAAATCGCAGCGAAAATTTATCTAAAGTGTAGTATTTTCCAGTAGCTGTTAAGTGCACTCGGCTATCTAACAATAAAAGAATAAAAACAAGATAAAAAAAATAAAATAAAAATAAAACAGCAAACGAAAAGAAAAGAAACAACTTGACTTCTAGATATCTTCTCGACTTGATCGAGGACAGAAGTCAATGGGTTAGCTAGTCATTTGATAGTAGACCTGTAATTTTACTAAAAGGTGTATCTCTTATAGAATCTACCTTTGCTGCTCACCTGTACACAGATACCGTCTAACGGAATGATCCATTCCTTATGAGGTGAGCGAAGAGTATTTTGCTTTCATGAATCAAAAGTGTAGAAAAATAATTAGTAAGCATTATTCCCTAGAGATACCATCTTGTAGTGGTTTTATTGATTACGATCTTGATTACAGCGCTTGGTAGTGGGAAAAAAAATGTTTTTAGAATTTTTATTATATTTTATTTAGTAAAATAATTTAAAATATATTTTTAAATAAAATTATTTATATTTTCGAGAATTGCGTGATAATTTTTGCGATTTTTAACAAGAGTTTCCGTAGTTGTTAAATGGAATCTGTTGAAATTCAACAATTGTTAATATCGATTTTGTTATCTATACTTGAATTTTTATGTTGAAAAACAATATATATATATACTTTATATATGTAGCTAATCGTAAGAATATTCAATATATGGATACGTAATAAAATTTATTGAATTGTTATTTGTCAAAATATTAAATTAGAGTTTTGGTAAGACGATCGATAATACTTGTACCTAATTCAATTACTGCTTTCTGCACATGTCGACTAAAAGAGAGCACGAATGTTGTCTTCAGAAGAAAAAAATATTCCCAAATTTTACTATTATACAACTGTTTAAGTCTGAAAATAATACTAAAACTTATTGTTTAAATATTACACATACAAAGTGATACACTGATTCAATTATTACTCTCTTCATACGTCGACTGAAATATAGCATCCATTCATCTTTAGAATAAGAAAATACCGTAAATTTTATTATTATATAACTGTTTAAATGATATTATCGTTGACTATATTGATATCAAAAATATTATTTGAATATTACATAAATAAACCTTTGTTAATATATGCTTTATGAGTGTTATAAAATCAATGAACCGATCTTTACAATAACTTTCTTTCCTCTTTTTTTCTCCATTATTTCATTTATTAATTTTGAAAATTAACATATTTCGTGAAGTAATTAGTAGAAAATTAGTCTACATAAGAAATTAAGCGAGTCATGTTGTAAATTTTGAACATGTTGACTGATTAATTCTGAATATGTGAAAATGTTAATTAAATTTGAAACAAAAAGTTGAGTTTTTTTCTCCTCTGGTTTTAGATTTATTAATATGAATATTCTATAAGTAACTATTTTATAGATCTTATTACATGTTTATTAAACTAACTTACAAGTATTTTTATGAGAAATTTAATAAAACATCTTTATTTAACATTATTCAAGTGATACAATAAATGAATTACTTGGCATATGCTCCATATAGATTAATAGTTTACGTATATATTGTGAGTTACTAATACTTTTTATTTAATGATTAATTACATCTATACATATGTAAAAAATAATTACATAACGTTTTAATATTTAAAACTTTATATATTTAAAGTATTTATTATTTAATTTTAAATAATTATGTAGTAACTTATACTCTTCGTTATTTTTTAAACTATATTTAATGTAATGTTTCGTTCGTACTGTTTCATTTTATTGCATTGTTCGTTATTACTTTGATCTTTCTCTCCAATTATTGTTGAATTATGTTCCATTTTACTGATTTATTCTTCATTTTATTGTCCTTTTCCATTTTACTGTTCTCTCTTTTTTATGTATCGGTTACTTTCTGTTTACTGTGTTGTTTTTCGTCTGCAAACATTAACGTATTATTACACTTTACTGTTTTTCATTTATGATATTATTAAGGAGTATTATCGTTGTTATATTTACTGCTTTATTTTATATTTAACAGTACAATTTCATTCGAATTTATTTTATTTTTTAATATTTCTCGTACTGTTTTTTTTCTTTCCATTACTACTATATTGTTCCTCTCTTCAATTATTAGTAAGCTTATTTTCCACTCGACTAATTTTCATTTGTATTATTATTATAGGATTCCAGCTACTTGACATTTTACTACATTGTTTTACTTTACTGCTCTTTTTTATTAATTGCTGCACCGTTCTTTTCTACTGTTTTTCTTCTTCAATTATTAGTAATGTCTTCTCTTTTCAATTATTATTATTATTATACCATTCCATTCTCGCTTGTATTATTACTGATTTTTACTTAAATTTTGGTATACTATTTCATTTTACTGTTCTCTTTTCTATTATTTATTACACTGTTCTAAATTAATGCTTTCATTCTTTCCGGTATTACAGTATTATTATTTTTTCTACCCTTCTACTGTACTTACTGTATTATTATACTGTACAATTTTCTGTAAAGTAAATAATATTCTTTATTAAATATATAAAAAAGTAAGAACAAGATAGAAGCCAATTCACCGAACAGTTCAATTATTTCTTAAGAACATCCCCCAATAATTATCGATGTAAGGATTTTTTTTCTTAAGATAGGAACCCATAAAAGTTTAATAAAACGTTATTGCCTGTTGCGTATTTGTAACAGGATCGATTTTCCATCAATTGTCATTAAATTGTTATCAACTAATTTAATATACTTACTTAAAAACAAACAATTCTACAAATAATAAAATTTACGATTAATTATTAAATTTTAATTAATTAATTGAAAATCTAAAAACTTTAATATATATTTATATATTTAAAACATATTTATAAATTTACATTTTAAGATATTTCTTTCATTAAGAATTTTATCTTTGTTTATCAGTTTAAGTGAAATGTTTTAAAAGTATGAATGCGTTTAAATAATTTAATAATAATTAATTCAATTTAACGATTTTTAAAATTTCATTTTATTTACAATTTTAAAATATTTTTAACTCTTATCTAACTTATTAAACATCATTACATTGAGCAACACCAGGTTTCAAAATATCTGACATGATTCTGTCAGAACAACTAAAGAATCTCATTACTCAATGTAAATTAGCTGTCTCTCTTTATTTTCTTCTGTCGATAATTTCCTCAAGTTTATATAGAAAATGTTTATTTTCCAATTTTGATTATCTAACTTCGATATAAAGCAGCATTTAAAATTATAAATTAAAAAAAAATCTTATAANAAGAGGAGGCCCGAAATGACAGCTCTCCATTCTCTCGGAAGCCCTAGGAGAATATAGAAAATTCTATTGGCAAGAAATATTTTATGGCATAGGAATTATAAGATACATTCAATCGTTATCATTATTTATCAAAACACAGGAGTATCCTATGGTTTAATTTGTTACAGTTTAATATTCTGTTAAGCAAAAAAAAAAAAAATAATAAAGAAATCGTTGGAATATTAGTATTGAATCTAAAAACTGTTATATAACTTTTATACAATTTATAGGATAAAAGAATTTAATATTTAACAAGAAAGTTTTGTATGGTAAAATGTTTAGATCTCCAATAAAATAAAAAAGGAGGACAGAGATTAATAACTTAACATTGGAAAAAGAAAAACAGAAAATTTAAAACCACGTCACTGATCGATACTTTAGCTACCGTTTCTTTCTTTTTTTAAAAAATTTTTTCTAATGAAAATTTGTCAATTATTCTGCCGTATTGCATTTTTAGAAATTTAGATTTTTTTACCTTCATCCGTTTTGACACTTTTGACTATAATTCTAAGTTAAGATGCAGTGATACCATACCTAGCAGTAAAGTGACAAATGAGTTCATTAGTGAAAAGTAGTTAGGTTCCTTGGCTCAGCAAATTTTAACAATTTTCTCATAATTAACGATTATATTTTTACTTATAAAGCACATAAATATTCACCCCATCTTTAAAAAAAAACAGACACACACTCTCTGTCTCTCACATGTATACACAATACAATTTAACGTCAAAGCAATCACTCTTTCTTAAATTCAATTAATTAAAAATAAAATTAAAATTAAAAAAAATTAATGATTTATTTAGTTATATTTTTTAATACAATATTCTAAGCGGTAAATCAATTATTAAGTTGCGCTATAAACACGTGTATTTGACAAGGGCCAAAAGTTATGATTGATTAACAATTTTTACTTTGTTACGCATCCCGAGTGAAGTTTTAACGTGATTCGTGTACTTATTGTAACTCTGCAACACTACACCTATCGTGACCAGATGATCACATGATGGAGAATCGATCACAAGATCGTGAAATTGTGACGTCAGAAGTATGGTAGTATTAGATCATAAGTAGATGTTCTCCCGGAAACAGAACAAACACTTCCTCCTGTTTTTGACATAAAAGCACTTCTATTGACGGACATGGTGGATTTCCTATTTATTTATTTGATCGTATTTTTCCTCTATGAAATTATCAATCAGGAAAAGCTATACTTACAACACTACAGATAAATTTTATACCCTCTTCAAAACGGAAATTTCTTAAATTTTTTATACATCTTTATACGGAATTAAATAATATAGAAGCTTAAAATAAAGGAAATTATTTTTAAAAAATATATTTTTTAATTTAAAAAATGAATTTTCAATATGAAATTATAATTAATTTTTGTATATTCTTCCATTGTTTTAAAAATAAATATAATTCAAATATAAATGTTATTAGTTTTATTTTGATTACAATGATTACAGAATTTAAATTTAATATATATATTTTTTTACTTATTTAGGTCAAAATTTACATATCTTTTCAAAATTCTGTTCATATTTGTGTTTTATATGTATTTTATTCTTTCTTTACANTTTCAGTTTTAAGTATTTTTTATGTTTAATTACATTTATATGAAAAATTGCTAGGAACTAAAAAGATTAAGGTAGAACTAGCTGTCCTTTACATCCATAAACGTTATATGTCAGTGGAACAAATGGAGTGAGCTTTGAGCGTTCCACGATTTTTGAAGACTGTCTATACGCGGGCTTCCTAAACAAGCCTATATGTAAAAAGTCCAAGAAATTTTTGGATGAAATGCAAACCGCACAACTTCATAATCACATAAAAGTAATCCGCATAAAAAGAGACCTTACAGTATATAATAACTCTTGAAATCGAATGATATAATTATTTTTCATTTTTAAGTAATTTAATACGTCCTGCAACCTTCATAATAATAATATTAATAATGCTGTGTAAAATGTGTATTAAAAATTACCTTTGAATTACGAAGAAATTTTCACAAATACGAAAAAAGATTATTAAAGTTTGTTGAAAACTGCTTACAAAAAAAAAATGCCTTTGAATAGTTGAAAATTTAAAGAAAAATATGAACTTAGATCTAACTTTTAACTTAGAAGGTAATTTTCGTTTATTAAATAAAACATAATACAAAGTAAATAATTATAATAGATAGACAATGCAGGACCTACGAGAAGAGGGTGCAGCAGGGGGAAATCCCAAAGCCCACGAGCTTTAGAGGGCCCATTAATGGAAACAACTTAAAAATGTATCTCTTCACTATCATTATGCTGTTTATTATTTGAATAAGCAGGGTCTCCGAAAGAGGAGGCCCGAAATGACAGCTCTCCATTCTCTCGGAAGCCCTAGGAGAATATAGAAAATTCTATTGGCAAGAAATATTTTATGGCATAGGAATTATAAGATACATTCAATCGTTATCATTATTTATCAAAACACAGGAGTATCCTATGGTTTAATTTGTTACAGTTTAATATTCTGTTAAGCAAAAAAAAAAAAAATAATAAAGAAATCGTTGGAATATTAGTATTGAATCTAAAAACTGTTATATAACTTTTATACAATTTATAGGATAAAAGAATTTAATATTTAACAAGAAAGTTTTGTATGGTAAAATGTTTAGATCTCCAATAAAATAAAAAAGGAGGACAGAGATTAATAACTTAACATTGGAAAAAGAAAAACAGAAAATTTAAAACCACGTCACTGATCGATACTTTAGCTACCGTTTCTTTCTTTTTTTAAAAAATTTTTTCTAATGAAAATTTGTCAATTATTCTGCCGTATTGCATTTTTAGAAATTTAGATTTTTTTACCTTCATCCGTTTTGACACTTTTGACTATAATTCTAAGTTAAGATGCAGTGATACCATACCTAGCAGTAAAGTGACAAATGAGTTCATTAGTGAAAAGTAGTTAGGTTCCTTGGCTCAGCAAATTTTAACAATTTTCTCATAATTAACGATTATATTTTTACTTATAAAGCACATAAATATTCACCCCATCTTTAAAAAAAAACAGACACACACTCTCTGTCTCTCACATGTATACACAATACAATTTAACGTCAAAGCAATCACTCTTTCTTAAATTCAATTAATTAAAAATAAAATTAAAATTAAAAAAAATTAATGATTTATTTAGTTATATTTTTTAATACAATATTCTAAGCGGTAAATCAATTATTAAGTTGCGCTATAAACACGTGTATTTGACAAGGGCCAAAAGTTATGATTGATTAACAATTTTTACTTTGTTACGCATCCCGAGTGAAGTTTTAACGTGATTCGTGTACTTATTGTAACTCTGCAACACTACACCTATCGTGACCAGATGATCACATGATGGAGAATCGATCACAAGATCGTGAAATTGTGACGTCAGAAGTATGGTAGTATTAGATCATAAGTAGATGTTCTCCCGGAAACAGAACAAACACTTCCTCCTGTTTTTGACATAAAAGCACTTCTATTGACGGACATGGTGGATTTCCTATTTATTTATTTGATCGTATTTTTCCTCTATGAAATTATCAATCAGGAAAAGCTATACTTACAACACTACAGATAAATTTTATACCCTCTTCAAAACGGAAATTTCTTAAATTTTTTATACATCTTTATACGGAATTAAATAATATAGAAGCTTAAAATAAAGGAAATTATTTTTAAAAAATATATTTTTTAATTTAAAAAATGAATTTTCAATATGAAATTATAATTAATTTTTGTATATTCTTCCATTGTTTTAAAAATAAATATAATTCAAATATAAATGTTATTAGTTTTATTTTGATTACAATGATTACAGAATTTAAATTTAATATATATATTTTTTTACTTATTTAGGTCAAAATTTACATATCTTTTCAAAATTCTGTTCATATTTGTGTTTTATATGTATTTTATTCTTTCTTTACATGTTTACCTTATGATGAAAATCACGTAAGAAAAAGTACCTGTAAATAACGGTTTTAAGAATTTGAAAGAAAATTTGTAGAAATAACATATATAAAATTCTCTTAGAAATTTATATTTATTGTAATTACAATAATTTTATTATTTTATTTTATTTATTACAGTAATTTCAATCGTACATAATAACCACAATATGAAGAATCTTATTTTAAAAAATAAAATTATGTAATTGGACCAAAATTTAATAGACTTTATCCTTTCTTCTAATAAAGTTACTTATAAATTTTATAAAATAAACTATAAAAAATCTTTAAATTAATTTTTTTTGCTGATGTATGACAATATTGAGTCTACACCACTTCTTGATTATTAATTGAATTTTAATCATGTAAGCATGTAATTAATTACTATTTAGATAATAAGAAAATTAAAAGAAAAGGAATAATAATGTAAACAAAATTATAATTCAGAAAACACGAAAGAAATTAAAATTCAAGAGTAAAATTTTAAGAAAAATGAGTTTTAATTCATGATATTTTCAGTTTTCTTTCTTTCTAATTTATATTCTTCTTGCTCTTTACATCTTAATTTTTTTTT
>NW_019385507.1:181681-183649 GCF_000671375.1 Centruroides sculpturatus | reverse complement strand
GTAAAAGCCACTTTATATATATATTACATATGTATATAATTTTTTTTTTATTTTAAAGAAAATTGTTTTTTTTATTTATGTACTTTTTAGGAAAAAAATAATCAAAATTTTAGAAAATATTTTGCGATTTCCTGTTACTCGTTAATAAAATTTAATTTTTAAATATTATTAAAAATTAAAAACATTGAATTATCTAAATTATATTTAATATAAAATATTTATATTTCGATTTTTCTTTAATACACATCATTAGTTAATTAAATTAGAACGACATCACTTTTTAAATCACGATTTACTCGAAAGTACTGCTTAAATTGGCTCAATTTTCTTGAAATTACGTTTAGAAGTTCTTAAAATTTTTTATTTAAAGAATTATTCAGTATATTTTCAACATTACACTTAAATCAATTTTATAAAGTATTAAAAACTTTTTTAAAAAATAGTGGAATATTTTATAATTCTTTTTAAATTTCTCAATAACCGTGTACATTTTTTTCTATAAACATCATTAAAATATATGCGACGTATGATGTTTGTAAATGACTTTAAAAAAAAAAAAAGTGTACGTGAGCTTGTCTGTCCGAATCTTTCGGTGATATCTCGAAAATCGTATGAGATAAAAACTTTAAAATTGTTACAATAGTTTTAGAAGTTTAGTATATATTAACATACTAAATTTGTTCGGGATCAAACTAAATGTTCAAGGAATTTATTTTTGAAATTTTGAATAAATTGTAAATAATTTGAATATTATTATTTCATAATATGATTCTGTACATAATAAATATTAATAAATAAAATTTTTTTCGAGTTCTTTATATATTTTTATACAATATCTTGAAATTGTTTATAAATTTTAAACAAACCATAAAGAAATTAATTTTTTTCCAGTCATAAACGATATATTTTTGAAATTTTTAAATACATTTCTAAAATATATTATATATTGATATACTTTCTACAATCTACATAAAAACAATATTAATATATTCTATATTTTTAGTATTAATTTTCAGTTTATTCATAATTTATTCATAAATTATATTCTTGGTTTAAGGACTTGATATACTTCTCTATATAAAAGGTAGGACTTCACAAAAAATTTAGTGCAGGAATATATAAGAATATATAATCCAGGACAGAACCTTATTGTCTTTTCTAATCTTATGTGATCTTAATTTAAAGAAGAAAAAATACCAAAAAATTAAAACAAAAATTGATGAATATATTTTCTAATTTTTTTAAAATTACGCTTAAAAGTTATTCCCAAAAAATTATTAAAAAGTCAATTCCCTTCCCCTCAGACTTTCAGCTTACATTCTTTGAAGTTTAGTAATAAACTTGCTGAATATATTTGTATACAGTTGACATAAAATAGTATTAAAATATTTTAGATTTTCAACGATTGAAGTAATGAAAAAAATAAAAATAAGTTATAAAACATTCAAAATGTTAGAGAATCAATCGAAGTTTTCAATTCAGAAATAAGTCGAAAGTATTTCTGAAAGCAGTCTCTAGAATTTTTGAATCTTCGCCAGTTCCATTTGTCTTTGGTATTGTTAGATACGAAAACTCATCAATACTGCACAGTGATATGGAATATATTTTATTACTTTAGAATTTACACAGTTCAACATCCTTGGTGATAAAAGACAGTTCATTAAATACTTTTACCTATAATAAACGAGTTAGTAAAGGGCATAATTCGATGCAAAATATATTATTTAAATAGAATAAATTTTGACATTTTTTAAATTTTTTTTTATTAAATTAAATTTATTATTTACGTTAAAATTGTTTTATTACTATTTACACATGCTTTACACACACACACACACACACACACACACACACACACACACACACACTAACACACATACATACAGAAAAAACCCCTGAATTTTTTTCCATTTCTTGCCGTTTCAAGGTGTCCTGAGTCCAAAAATTAAAACTCTTGAGATGTCACTT
>NW_019385507.1:176184-180254 GCF_000671375.1 Centruroides sculpturatus | reverse complement strand
ATAATATACAATATAAATTTAAATATTTTTATTATTAAAATTTCAAATTTTAAATCAAATTTTTGCAATTTTATTATAATTAATTTTTTTAATTATAATAAAATATTTAATTGAGATTAAAAGCGTGTATTTTTATATTTTAATAAATACTTTAATTACATAAAAAAGAGCATTTAATTAGTTCTTATTAATTATGTTTATACTCAATTTATATTTTTTCTTAAATTATAATTAATTATTTTTATTAACTAAAAAAACTATGTTTTAAGCTATTAAATTAATAAAATATTTGATTCGAATTCTAGAATTTTTGTTCCTGAATTAAATAAGTGAAGAAATAAATCGTTATTTGTAGATATAGGCTAACACGCAAACTTATTTACTTAGGAATAAAAAAAAAATAAAAAAAAATTAGTTAAAATATATTAAATAAAATATTAAACGTAAATATTTTACTAAAGTAAACATACAAATTTCTGAGTTTTTCTTTATTAAAACAATAAAAAATGAAGAAGAATATAAGCGCAATTATCGTAATAACGGTTCTTAAAACGTTTAAAAATTGTTTTAAAATTATTTTAATTTTGAATATTATAATTTTATTAAATAAATTTTAAGTTTATATATTAATTTTTTCGACGAATTAATGAAAGATTTCATTCGTTGCCAATTATTAATCTCTTAAAATTTCTTTATTTTTTAATATATTGACCTTCTGAGTCACTAACTCTGCATGCTACTGATGTTCTCTAGTACATCCTTTAAATTTTGATATAAAATATATTAAATATACATAAAAAATTCGTAAATAAATAAATAAAGAAGAATAATCGAAAATTTTGAAATAGTTTTAGTTTAATTCTCTGTCTTTAATTTTCTGTACTGTGTTAATTTTAATTAAGGTATTCTGAAGATTTATGTATTTACAATGATGATTAATAAATTGTTAATGAATTTTATTAATGAGATAATAAACTTTTTAATGTGTATTATATTTTAGAATGGTAAGAACTTCAAAGATTTACTTTAATTTGGCTCAGTGCGTGTATAGTCTATGTATACGTAGTGTGAGATGATGCATTGATCTCGATGAATTTCCTTTATTAAATAATGGTATTTTTATGTATTTTATTCATAAAAATATGTAGTAAATTAAAAAATATGTTATCATATTTTGGTGTATATACTGCCAGATGGCAGCACGTGGAGCATTTTTGCTTAAGATTTTTTATATTATTTACATAAAGATAATGCCACCATGTTGTACCTCACGATAAATTTCCCAAACAATTCTATATTTTTATACAAAGGAAACTCAATTATGTAATAAAGTGGCTCATTTAGAGTAATCTCAGACACATTATCTTAAATTTAAATTTCATTTAAATTATTATTTTCCAACATACTTTGCCAATTTTCTTTATTAAAAAAAATAGAACACATCTGAAGGCAGTGCAAAGAATGTAAGTTGAGAAACGTGTTGATTCTGACATCTGCAGTTTTTCTAAAGTATTAATTATTTTATTTATGTGATTATTATTTATTAATCTTCCTTCTTGACACAATTTTTAAAATAAAAAGAAAATATATTAATTTTTAAAACTACTTTGGATCATTTGCGAAAATCAGATGATAACAAAAGGTAAAAAGTTGGCAACATTCAATGTTGGCACTGTACTAAAAATAATAAAATTATTAATAAATATTGAATATTTATTAAATTAAATAATATTCTTTATCGTATTTTTATGTTGAATATTATTATTATTACTGTTATTAAGTAAAATTATCAGAGAAAGTTGGAATCTTCCCAATAAATAATGTAAAACAATTAAAATATAAGTATTATTTTTGTTTCCTACAATAAAATAAGTAAAATTTATGTTTATTTGCGTGATTTTTTAAAACACGGATAAATAATTTTTATATGATAAATAAGTCTCTATTAGTAACTTTAATTTAATAAATAAATCATAAACAAATAATTTTAATAATTGCTTTAAATTATTCTATACAGTTTTAATAAGTTCAATAATATAAAGTCTACGTGTGCCTGTATATTCGCGTGTGCGTGTATATATATATATATACCTATTAAGTATGTATATGTTTGTGTGCGTTATATATATAAACACACACACATATACATATAGGATGGTCCAAAACTCAGTTAACGGTGTGACTTTCTCGAACAAGCTATTAAAGAACAATATTTGAATAAAATTCGTTTAATAATAATAGTAATTTAATTTGTTAAAGCATGTGTATTGAACAAAAGGACGTCATTTAATACAACTTTTGTAAAATTTTGTAAGCATTTAAATATTTGAACAACACAATTTAGTTTTAACAATGGTTAATTGACTTTTGCGCTACCCTCTACATATTCATTTAAAAACAAACGTATTTAAAGACACTGTATTTTATAAAATATTAAAAGAATGGACTTAAAAAATTTATTAAAGGGATAACAAATTTTATGTATGTGTATATAAATATATACATACAGGATAATCCAAACTCTAATTAATACGTTATAGAGACAACTCTCTTAAACACATTTTAAATACAAAGATTAAAAAATAGTTATTATTTTCGTTAGTTTTATTTTTTTTTCTACACAAAAGTAGTAGTCATAAACAGTGGAAAAGTTCCAAAAATTGCTATTTTAAAACGTTCTTTCTATCATACATTCGTCTGTCTAATACAAACGTAGAAACGACACAGCGGCTGTTTCACACAAATCTTTCCCCACTGAACACATTCCATTACTATATTTAATGTTGAGCAATGTCAACTGATTGGTGTGCATTCTTTGTGAAATAACATTTATTGATTTCTCTATTTTTTCTATTTTTTTAAATGTTATTGACAATGTATTTATATTTTTATATATAACAATCATATTTTATGACGTTTACAATATCTTAAATTAGTATTAACTTTAATTTGAGTTAAAACCATATCTTTAACAATATCTTTAAATATTATTTTAAATAATTTATTTCTGTTGTTTTTCTATTAGAATTAAGTTATTTTTTGAGGTTTTAACTCAAATTTGAATTTAAAAATCCCTTCTTTTTCCATCATATTTTAAAATAATTTTTCTTTTTTAATGAAAAATAAATTTGTTTTCAACTGCTACATAACTTCTTCACTCATTTAGTATGAATGCATTCTTGTCATAGTAAACTGAAACTCAGAATATATTGTATATACTGTATATTATATTAATATATTCTATAAATCTAAGCTTATTTAAATACCAAAAAAAATCAAACAAATCAACCTGTAGATCACGACTTCCTTGATAAACTAGAATCAATTCGTTAACAATGTTACTGTCATCGTGATCATTCGCAGATTGAGAAGAGCAAACTAAAACGCACTTATTTCGTTTAAAGCCGTGTAAATTATTTAAAAAAACAATGGAATTTTTTAAATATTTAAGCAATTTTAGTTTTTTATGCATTTTTAACCGAAAAAGGAACCTTTCAATACTGTAAAAATAGAATGAGCAAATCTTCTCTTCCTATACATTATGTCATGATTGTCACGAAAGATATATGATTATTAGAAAGTCTATACTTTCATGGCACGCACAAATGTACAATAAATGATTATTTTTATTATAAAAATGCACTCGTTACATTATTAATGGGTACAGAAAAAGGTAAAATGCAGATGAACAAATCTGTTGAATTATTAATAAACATATATTATTTAATTCGTTGTTTTTCAATCTTTTTGAACTATAGCCACGAAATTTAAACTTATGACCCCATTTTTTTCACTACTGGAGAGTCATAAAATCGCACAAAATTTAAGCTTGTTTCCCCCCACGCACTTTCGGTAGTTCGCCGACGTTAGGTTGAGAAGACATCGTTTAACTTTAAGTAAATGAGTAAAAGTTATGTTTAAAGTGAATTTTTAGGTTAATAGAAATATGAAAAAAAACATTGAATTGAAATTATGAAACTTCTTATTTTAATGAATTTCTGCACAAAAAATAAATTATGTTCTATATATTTTTTTTTAAAGAACATTTTCTTCAATTTTTAGAAATTTTT